>NC_133487.1:19250016-19277857 GCF_025370935.1 Choristoneura fumiferana | reverse complement strand
ATGACTTACGAGGATAAAATAAATAAAGCAAAAATTACTGGTTTAAACATATTATTTTTATTACTACAGATAGATACATATTAATAGCTCTTTAATCATATCAATGTGCGCCTATTAAAAAACAATGGGCAATGCACCGCGGCCCCACCAAACTATTCCTTATTACGAAAAAAATTACACGTTCAAATTTTGAATTGTATCTTTTTCACGTATACATATAAGTGAACACGTTAGTTTCTGTGCATGTGACGAGCAATCTGCCTTTTTGAAAAAGTGCTAACTTTTGAACAGTCTGTACAGTCAGACAGCCCTACAAATTCTATCAGCCCTACAAATTGATTCATATCAGGTTGCCTGGAAGAGATCGCTCTGAAGCGATAAGGCTGCCTATTGCTTACCTTAGAATATCTCTGTGTTATACCTGTGCTTTCTGTACACTGCTTACTATTTGTGTTGGTGTGCAAAAAGAGTTATTGTTTTGTATTGTGTCAGATATTTTATGCACGCTTGGTTTCAGGCATTGGTGATGGTGAGTGTACGATACCTGAAGGAGGAAGCCATGACGTCCCCGATGTTGGAGAGGCAGAGCAGCATCAGCGGGATGCCGAGGATGGCGTAGAAGATGGTCACCACCTTGCCGGTCTGCGTCTTCGGCGCGATATGCCCGTACCCTGCCCAAATAACAGAATAGAACAGAACAGAACAAAGCAGAATAGAATAGAACAGAACAAAACATAACAGAACAGAATGTAATGTTTTATTGGTGTTGTACAACTGTGCCTATTCATAGGGTTGACTGTCTATATTATAAGTACTAATGGAAAATCCACAACTCCAAGAAAAGCTGTCCATTCTGGACATCGTTAAATACTACCTACATTTTGTCAAATTTAAAATAGGTAGGACTTAAGAAATAATGTCCATTTGTATTTACATAAACTCGTATTAACTAAGTAATTTCTTTAGAAACAGTGAAAGTACATCAAGTGTCACTACCTATTCTAATTGTATTCTTTGCCGTTGATTTGATGTAAAAATCTGACAAAGACCATTTCAAAAATTGACGAATTTAAAACAGAAAAGAAATACAAATTCTAATATTGCCTATTAAATGTAGTAAAAAAGTCGATAAAATTCATCCGCGTTTTGTTAGAAAAGCCGACAGAGAAGAATAAATGTAGTGAACGATAAACCATCTGCGCGAAAATAGATTTCGTTTGTATGAAACCACTTGGCATAATTCACAAATTAGATAAACACAAAAGAATTATGAAATTTATGAATGAAATGAGATCAAAAGCTGTTTACGTAGAGCGCGTGCAAAGTGAACGGTTTGGAGCGGATCGTGTGAATAGAACCGCGCGTGCCGGCTGTGACGTCATCCGATAGCGATATCGGTTAGCGCTGCTGTGTAGAAAGCGATTGGTAATTTTGCTTAGACAGACATGAGCATCGGTGGTTCAGTGGTAGAATGCTCGCCTGCCACGCGGGCGGCCCGGGTTCGATTCCCGGCCGATGCATCTCTTTTTTCATTTTTTTTAAATCAAATTCAGAACGCCATTTAACTAATAAAAAACTCGGGCCTTTTATATTTTTAAGCTATGAGAGACAACTAGGTAGACTTAAATTTTAATTTAGCTCTACCAAAATCTTGTTCCCGGATGCCCATAACAATTTTGCATGATGTTAATTATAATCAAAATAAGGCAGTCATTTTATATCATCATTCAACAACGACTATTAATACGACCTCGTCTCAATAAATGTCAATTTGAATAAAAAAACATTAAATTAGTCAAAATTATGGCCATTCCTAGTGAGTCACGGCAGCTTACATAAGAATTTACCTTGAAACCATTTATATCCTACTGATCAAGTTTTTGTGTACTGTCAATAAATAAGAACATAGTTTTGTACCTACAATTGTCGGCTGGTTGGTATTAATTACTTAATCTTAATCATCGACTGGCAATGCTTTGCTTTGTCCGAGAGCGGAAAAATATAGCTATTGTAATGAAGTCTGATCGAAACCAGTATTACAACTGAAACGTAATTTATAGGTAACTAGTTTTTGCCCGCGGCTTCGCCCGCGTGGAATTCGGTAATCGCGCGCCGTTCCTCGGGCAAAAAGCAGCCTATGCCACTCTCTGGCCCATAAACTACCTATCTCTATACCAAAAATCACGTCGATCCGTCTCTCCGTTTCGACTTGAAAGACAGACAACCATACAATACACTTCCGCATTTATAATATTAAGTATGGACTAGACTCCGTCCGTGTAAATGCGTTTATCAATGTTATTAAAAAAGATAAAAAAATGTGATTAAGTAGCTATATGCTTTGGCTATATGTACCCTTTTGATCTGATTTAGTAATGCTCAAGTCAATCATCGCTATACAACGTGTGAATATGCGTGTTATCAATCTCATGCTCCCTGCCAGTAACTAGGTCGCGTCCCCGACGAGCTGCTGCTCGGACACCAAAGCCAACCTTTACCATCATCACCTACGAGTACTCTTTCGGAAAATCCCAAATCAGAGTAATTTTTTATCAAATTACAAACATTATCTTTAATCTAATGATTAGCATATTAAATTGGGCCAGGAGTTTTTGGCTAATCGATGTGTAGTGACGCGGGCTTCCGGCGCGGCCGGACGCGGCGAGGCCGCCGTCTTTTCGTCCAACCAACTGCCGGTACAACAGGACAGGTATACCTGTTAATATCATTGATACAGACACAAAAAGTGCCATTTGTTTTTCTCTACCTGTTATTTCATCATGTCGGAATACTTTAAGCGAATAATTGCGTTGCTCTTAGAACTATATTAATACACTGTTTGTTTTGAGAGTGGTCCTAACACGCGACTCCAGCTGTCCGGGTACTACACACCGTGTTTTTCTTGATTTTCCTTAACTCCGACGACGTCGACGAGTTCTTTGATAGAAACTACCTTTTTTTTTTTCGACTGGATGGCAAACGAGCAAGTGGGTCTCCTGATGGTAAGAGATCACCACCGCCCATAAGCATCTGCAACACCAGGGGTATTGCAGACGCGTTGCCAACCTAGAGCCCTAAGATGGGATACCTCACGTGCCAGGAATTTCACCGGCTGTCTTACTCTCCACGCCGAAGCACAACAGTGCAAGCACTGCTGCTTCACGGCAGGATTAGCGAGCAAGATGGTGGTAGCAATCCGGGCGGACCTTGCACAAGGTCCTATACAGTCACCAGCACCAATATCTGACACAACAAGCGTGCATAAATATCAGATTCGACTCTATTCCTAGGGCCGGAAGGATGTGTCAGATATTTTTGCAGGCTCCGCTGTTGCAGATATTATTGCTGGTGACTGTACCACCTGCCAACACACCTGCAATTAACTTTAAGATTTTACATCGCAATTTTTATACAAAGTGTAGTCACGCCTTTGACAGGGTACACTATTTAGAAGAACATCCAACCTATGGGAATGTAATTATGTCAACCACAACTGAAAAATCCTGGAAAACAGTCACAGTGGTATTCAGTCCAACTAACCCAGCCACCCGCTGTAACATTCCATAAATTTTAAACCCTCAAAACTCCTAAATAACTCTTTGACCACGCAGTCACAAGTATCTTGTATTGTTTTTAATCCAGGCGACTCGCATTCTCGTTTGTCTCTTCTCCTTCTTTTCTGCCCAGTTTCACGCTTGACAGTGGTACTGATCGCCATATTAAGTTTTTGGAACTTCACTAACCGCCTCCATTCGTCTCGCACTTGCTTTCCTGGTGATTGCGTGTAAGGGATCGTCCACATCAGCTTATATCTATGCGTTTGTCTACAATACCAAGAAGATACCTTTTATAAATCTGCAGCCGTGTGTGTATGCCAGTGCGCAAATCACTACAAATCAGTTACATCTGCAATGCTCAATTAGTCCTAAACAAACACAATTCAATTGCCACAAACAATGCAATCCTCTACACTCGTAACGAGACGACGTACAATGCCACAGCTCACTAGCAATACCATGGCGGCCTTCCGAAAACAATCGCTTGTAAATCCCACCGGTGGCCTTGATAAATTGGAGCAGAGATAAGCAACAATCGACTTGTATTATTAGCAACAGCCTCTGGATTCCCACATCCCCTCTCACTTTACTTCCTTGGCGGGGAATCTATCCAAAGTGTAATACAAAACACAACTTCAGTGGGGTGATAAAAAAGGGTGTATGGGACCCAAGATTAGGATTGGTTTTTGGAATCTTTTGTATTTTTTTTTCAATTCCAAATTTTTGTTACTTTTACGGTCATCCGTAAACCCATATCGAAAATACAAACTGAAATATAGATGCACAGAAAAACCAGAAAAATAAGACCAGCGCTGGTGTAGCGGTATAGCACGCGTCACGGAATGCCGAGGACCTGGGTTCGATTCCCAGCGCTGGTTTTATTTTTCTGGTTTTTCTGTGCATCTATATTTCAGTTTGTATTTTCGATATGGACCCAAGATTAGATCAAGATCTGATACCATGTTTTATGCAAATAAATGATTTATGACCGATGATCACAGCTGATTGGATGTACAAAAAGCATGTAAAAATAACCCGGAATAAATGTTGTTACAATATTATATAGGTACTTTTGTAACTTAGAAGCCTCTTCCAAATTAAAACTAAATCGTTTGTTCTGTAAGTAGGCCGCAGAGGAATCATTTACATGATACTAAGAAGCTGTTTCAATACCCATTAATTAATTTTAACTGACAGATAAATGTGATGCAGTCTCCGGCTATTCGAACAAAACAAACAGAGACGGCATCACATTTATACGTCAAATAAATTACACCGATTACAATTCTATTCTATTTATTCTATTTTATTTTTAACTAGTATTAAGCAAATCTAGCAAAACAAAGTAAATTAGAAACATGGAAAAAAATACAGGGATGGCGGGGCGATTTCTACGATGCACATTACAGAAAATATCTTTATAGTCGCGGCTCTACTGTCCTGTTCTAATAATACAAGTATTATAAATGCGGATTTTGGTGAGTGAGTGAATGAAAATGAATCCTCTGCCGGCTAAGTCAAGAGCAACAATGTGAAAAGATAAAGCGTTCGTAGGCTACGCGACAGTTCCGTTGCATGTTGTAGGTGCCTAAAGCTTTTGTCGGAATCGTGACACCTGAATCGAGTAGGTGTTAATAGAATAGAATAGAATAGAATAGAATAGAAACGTTTATTCGCTAATTCGCAAATTACATAAGTACACAAAATAAAACAATTATAAAATAAATATTAATGACAGTATTTGCGAAATCGCGAAACGGTCTCAGCTCAGCATAGTAATAATAAGTATAGTAGTAATATAGGATTAGACACTTATTATGACTAAAGCTTGAATGTTCAGAGTGTGAACTAAGTTCTAATTCAGTGAAAAGATAACTACCTACTTATGTGTTATTATAAATAAATAAATATCACGGGACAATTCACACCAATTGACCTAGTCCCAAAGTAAGCTTAGCAAAGCTTGTGTTATGGGTACTAAGCAACGGATAAATATAATTATATAGATAGATACATACTTAAATACATAGTAAACACCCAAGACCCGAGAACAAACATTCGTATTTTTCATACTAATATCTGCCCGACACGGGAATCGAACCCGGGACCTCAAGCTTCGTAGTGGTTCTCTAATCACTAGGCCATCTGGTCGTCTGAAATCTCGAAATAACAACCATTGGGCTTAGTGTCATGAAATTTGACATAGTGGCTTTTAATGGAAATGTCAATAAAAACCACGTTCTAATTTTCGGGAATTCCCACGGGAATTTTGGAAAATCCCGGAATTTAAATTCAACTGCAGTACCTATCTAATGACTTACGCGTGCGAAGCCGTCGGTAAACTCTAGTTACATAATAAATTAGATAGAGCAAAACTTCACGATAGAGTCTACGACCACCTACTCCCTTGCATCACTGAATCTCGAGACGAGGCTGTTTCGGAGATGATTCAGACGCATCAAAAGCGACCCGATGACCTTGACCTTGCAGATCATGGCGGACCGGTGTTAAGATAATCTCAATTTCTTTCAACCTTGGTGTTTTCCACAAACCGTATGTTATGTCTACCTTCATGTCTGTACCCAATTGCTTGGATTGTGAAATTCATTAAATGAGAAAACTGGTTTAGAGCCACAATAAAACCCAACTGTCTGCCGTCGACCTAAATTATTATCTAAAACAAATAGCGATCGTTAAAAAACGAGCCTATCAGCCTTTCGCAGGGTCGGTAACGCACCTGTCATACTTTTCGAGTAGCGGTCGTATGGGCGGCTATGTATTGCTTCCCATCAGGCGAACCGCATCCTCGTACCACCTTTTATTTAACAAATATTTCCAAATTGTAAGAGACTCTTCGTAGACTGGTACCAAATAAAAAACATTGAATTATTATTAGATAAAAGCATAGTCGGTCAAGCAAGTGCTTTACCAATTGTAATGACAGTCCTAGTTCAGAAATAAAACAATAAGGCTGATTGCCATATTGACTTGTGAGTGTATAAATAGGGTTCGATGTTTTAAGCACTACAAATAACATTGAACCTTAGGGTGGTAAATAATTTCTTGGTCGACTATACCTAAGTATTATGGTGTTTTTAGACGCCCAAAATAAACTTAAGCACGGAGAGATAAAACAGCGACAAAACGGTAAGAAATAGTTATTTGTGTCACAAGGGAGCAAAATGATGTATTTACGGCGAGGGCGTACATTGAATCCAGAATGTAGCGAAGGATTCTACAACTATAATCCTGAGCATAATGAGGGATTCAAGTGTTAACGCCTAAGATGAAAATAATTTTGCTCCCGAGTGGCTCATACCGAGCATTAAAAAATTTAAATATTATTAAAGAACAACCAGCATAGAAAATGGCGTGGCTTTACAATTATCAACTTCAAAAGTGGCATTTGCAATAAAACACTTAGAAAAGCCTTGAACAGAAAAGTTGCACTTTGCTTGCTCTCGTCTCAGGAGGAAAAGTTACTTTTCTGAAGGAGAGGTGTGAAAGAATAATACACATTACAATAGTCAAATCAATTTCCGTATTATTATTTTGTACCATCGCAACAATTACAGCACGCTTAGACGCGGCGCGGGCATGTGGCGGCGGCGCGGGCGCCGGCTCAGTTGCAGCACTCTGGGCGCAGCGCGCAGCCGCAACCGCGAATGAATACCGATATTTTATATTTAATTCATTTTCAAAAAGTTTATTTTAAATAAGATTCTTGAGTTGACTGTGATAAGTGGATTCTACGATGTTTATCGGTTTGTATTTTTTATTAGCTTTTATTTCATTATTTATTATAAAAAGTTTTATTTTTAGGGTTCCGTACCTCAAAACGGAACCCTTATATAGGATCACTTTGTTGTCCGTCTGTCTGTCAATACCCTTTTTCCCAGGAACGCGTGGAGGTATCAAGCCGAAATTTATATCAAATACTCAAGTCTACTGTCTCTTGGAGCTGTGAAAAAATCAAACTTCTAAGCCAATGCAATCAAAAGATACAGTCGTTTAAATGCTGCAAATTTTCGACACTTGCAAGGGAATCAAAACCTACAGGGTACTTCCCGTGAACTCAGAATCTTGAAATTTGGTACGAAGCAACGTCTTATAGCACAGATAAAGGAAAAATTGCGAAAAACATAAATTTTTAGTCACATCATATAATAAAAATACTTGTACGGAACTCTTAGTGCCCGAGTGCGTCAACGTGCTTCAAATATTTAGTAGACATTAACCATTCATTTTCTTATGTATTTCACGAGTATTAAGAAATTTATTCATATTAATCGTGGTTTTACATGACTTTAATTATGACGATTTAGTCAGAGGTTTTAGTTTACAGTATACGTACATTACTACATGTATTACAAATAATTCTGCAATAAATTCTTTGTAATACAAGTTAGTATGTATGTGTAAGGCTGCAACTTTTCGTAACATAATGTAGCGTAAGCTATACACAACACACATACATAACACAATTTATAAGTCTAAAGATATAACTGTACATGTAGCAGTAGTAATTTCACTCAGTATATTAGTATTAATTATCTGATTTCTCTGCAAATTATCCTCTAAATTAAATTCATTAAAATGTATTTATTTACCTAGTCTACTATTGTCTTCTCATCTCAGCCTATATTACGTCCCGCCTCTTCTCAGAAGGAGACGGTGTGGTCGTAGTTCCATCGGGCCCAGTACGGATCGGGAACTTTGCACTGCCATTGAATTTTCTCGCACGAAAGTACAGGTTTCCTAACAATATTGTAAAGGTCGTGGTAAATTTTTAATGTACATAAATTTCGAAAAAGTCAGAGGTGTGAGCCCGGCTCGAACTCACGACCCTTTGCTTGAGGGGCTTTGCGTAGGTTAAAACACGACTTTTAACAGAAACAACTTTTCATCACTTAAGCTCTGAAAGTAGGTTGCATTTGAAAATACAAACTGAAATATAGATGCACAGAAAAACCAAAAAAATAAGACCAACACTGGGATGATTCCCACCTAATCCTGATGGATTAGGTTTTACGGGATGACCGTAAAAGTAAAAATTTGGAATTGAAATAAAAAATACAAAAAGATTCCAAAAAAACCAATCTTAGTTTGCATTAAACTTGAAATCCGTGTTGTAAATTCGATTTACATCTTTAGGGATGTAAGTAAATTTAAAAATCGAATGGTGCTCCTTTGTATTCACGAACTGGTAAAAATGGAGATTGTATTGCGTAATACTTACCTCCAAACCTCCATGCTGGCATAATGCTGCTGGCCAGTGCTGGCTGAATGTGCCAAAACCAGAGAGCGCGAGCCAATAATAAAAAAACAAAAGACGGTTTGGCGCGATAAATTTTCTTCCGCTCTGTTACAAATTGCGTATACATTTATAACGGTTTTTCTTTATTTCCTCGCATTTGTGATGAAAAGTAGAGTGTTCAACTCGAGTGTAAATGATCAATTACACCCGCGAACTATAAGCACCCTCGCTCGCTTTGCTCGCTCGTGCGCCTAAATATATTGGTTGTAATTGATCACCTACAACCATTGTTTATCAATCTACTATTTAACAGAAGGCAATTAAAATTACGACTTTACTGCCCATAAGCCCATAACTATTTTACTATGGGCGTTTACGACCTTGCAGAGATTTTGTCATTATTATGGAATCCAAAAGTACACGTTTACACGCATGTCGCCGAACAAGTTGATCCACAAAAGGTTCCGTTGCCTCAGAGGATCCTTGAGCAGCAGCGTTTGCGCAACCCCGCCGCCCGCCCACGCCGCTACCGCGACGACGCTCGGCGCGCGACCGCCGCACACGCACCTCATACAACGCTGCTTCCCAACAACACTACACAAAAGCCTTAAGCTAGCTATCCGTGTAAAGCAAACTCCATGATGTAATAGAAACATTCGATAACATTTTGGACTTTCTCAGTACAAGCAAGCAACAAAGCTAGTTTGAAGCAAATTATAGATTATGGCAGGTCTAATTTGGGAATTTTGTGTCCTAACACACCGACTGTTTATGTCATAATTTTATAACTACACATTTAAAACCGCCTTTTGCGAATATGTGCCGACGTAAGGTCGAAGTTGAACGTGTCAAAACAATCTTTCTCAGCTATACATACATTTCCCCTTTGAATGATACTTTCTATCAACGACTAAACAAAATCTTTCTCCTTGTTAATGTTTAGATAAAATAGACAATCCCTACGGTTATACTAACAATCGCGCGCTATCATAATACGGCTGATGTGAGGTCGCTGGTGTTTGTAAACTCCCTACGTTGTAACCTGGTGACCGATAGTCATCGCCATCTGTGATTCACCTTCCCTCTAGCTTCTAGCCTATCTAATTATAAATACTATGTCATTCACCGCCTTGACACTACGTGCATTGTCCACCCATAATTACAGACTATCACGGAGAGAATCTTGCATAAAATGACTCATAAGACTACAGTTCAATCATGTAATGATCCATGATTAAGATTTGCCGCGGAAAAATATATCATTGGCACATCTTTTTCTGACAGAATGAAGAGAGAAAATGTAGGAATGAAGACCGAGAATGGGGTGCAGGATTGTAGGAAGACAGTCCACGAGATGGAGTGATGATTAGGTACGAGTAGTTGGAAAGAATGGATGAGAAAGACTAACTTTCAAAATTATGTTCAAAATTCTATCGGATCTTATAGGCAATAATGTTTTGCGGTTTTGGAGTTTACTGGAAGTGCTAACCTGCCACCAACGGTAGGTGCCTAGTAGCTTATCGCCCGCAGCGTCTGAATCCTGCGGTCTTTAATGTTCGGGCCTGCAGGGCTACTACGAAAATCGAAACTCGAAGTTTGTGTTGTGCGGTCCCTCTAACACTTATACTATTTAATACGAGAGCGAGAGGGACGGTACTTCGAGTTTCGATTTTCGTAGTAGCCCTGCGGGTCCTTCTTACCCGGCGGGCGAGAATAACCACATCATTCAACAACACAGTAATATGCAAAGCGCGATGTACCGCTACTTTTTTAGGGTTCCGTAGTCAACTAGGAACCCTTATAGTTTCGCCATGTCTGTCCGTCTGGCTGTCTGTCTGACCGCCGGTAAGCTCAGAGACCGTTAGTACTAGAAAGCTATAATTTAAAATAAATATACATACCAGTCACGCCAACAAGGTGGTACAATAAAAAAAAGTAAAAAAAAATTTTTAGGGTACTTCCCATAGACGTAAAGTGGGGGTGTTTTTTTTCTCCACTAACCCTATATTGTAGGGTATCGTTGGATAGGTTTGAAAAAAAAAATTCAGTATGGTACGTAGTAAATAAGTATATCAAATTTAGAAGGAAAATTATAGCGGCTACGGTTGCTTGAAACTAATCAGTAGTTTAAGAGTAAATAGCAGCCTAACGTATAAAATATACCTAAACTTGGAAGATTCAGTACACAATACGAAATCCTTAGAAAAATATTTGATTTTTTCGTAATGGCTACGGAACGCTATCCTGGGCGTGTCCGACACGCTCTTGTCCGGTTTTTGATGCATAAAATTATCCGTGATAGACCCCTATCTGACCTGATGTTAAGTGCAGGTGAAGCCAAAGTTGTATCTCACTGGTTCAGTTCTAGTAATCATCGCTAGAAAACCTGATTTCAAATAAAAAAAACCGCATTCAAATCGGTCCACCCGTTTAAGAGCTACGGTACCACAGACAGACATACTTAGCAGTTGCCATGTGTGAAGGGCGACCAGGGTCTAACGCTGGTTGTGTACAGGAGCATGGCTGGTGGTGGCGCTGGCGGGCGCGTGCGGCGGCGAGCGCTGGCGCTGGGACGAGGACGGCGCGGGCGCAGCCTCCGTGCGCATCGACACCAAAGTGCGCTTTGTAGACGACAGCGCCAGCAGGTCAGTGTTTCGTGATCACTTTATTGCTTTATATGTTTACAAGGTCTTCAACCACACCATCATCATCATTTCATCATTTGCGGCTTGCTCGTCCTGCTCAGCACGGGCCTTCTCACATATTGAGTGGGCTTGTAAACCCAGTAGGAATTGGAAATATCACTCAACCATGAATTGCTTCGAATGCATAGATTACTACACATACATACACCCATTATTTTACGTTCCGAAAAATTGAAATATGCGAGACCGGGCTTGAATTAATTAATATTTCTAGGAAGATATAAAAACTCAATAGCCATGTTCACTGTTTATTAATCGCACTACGGATTCAACCAAAAATGGGCTACATTGCTGCCCTCTATCTTGCTAAACAACAAGCACAGTCTTCTGCGTAAGAGACCATAGGTCAAACCGCTAAATTACCATGGCTCTTTTACGTACTCCCAAATACATAATTGCTTACTTGCCGCTACCATAAACATCAAAGGTGACCAACTACTTAAAAATATCTGAACACGGCCGTATTATCAATCGCGTAAGAGCGTGTTCAAATACTTTTGTCACCAAGACAGCTTCTACGGATTTGATTGTGATTTTGCGAAAAGTTATCAGTCTCTTTTTTTAAGCGTTGCTAATATACTGAAGTCAAGTATTTATATCACATGTATGTTGTATATGCTACACAGGTCTATATTTTTTGTCAGGAGCTTAGTTCAGACTTAAATCAAGCCACACCAATTTGTTATGTATAAGGTATTATCACGAAAACAATACGAAATCACGTCTAGCAACATTTTTGCATCTTTAAGTGAACCGAATTTTGGTTTGCTTTAACGATGAAAATTTGATCGCAGAAATAATAAATCGACCGTTGCTACCAATTAAACTACAATGCAATCAACGGAAATGTTAACCGCATCATTTACAACTACCATTTGCACCTTGACCCGAAAGCCTACGAGTAAGTTAATTTATTACATTCGCATTGCATGCACGAAGCACGTAATTCTCATCTCTAATTACACCAATTCTATCCCTTGATTAAGTCCTTGGTGCGTCACCATCGCTTTCAGCGCCTTGCCCAACGCCGATATGCCATTGTTCGCGGCGCTATAACATTACTGCTATTACGGTTGACACTAGAATGGCTGAACGTTGCACTACTTGCGTCATAAAGGAACGTCTCAGTCGCGTCTGCTCCAGGAAACGTCGCTTTTGTTGGCACATCACGTGCGCTCGTTGTAAACAGATTGACAGAGGCACAGACAAAGTTTGTCACTACTTACGTATTGACAAGGCGTTACATTTCGTGTTTTAGACAAAAGATGTCTGAAGATCTTCCTGCACAGTTTTAAAACAAACTGACTTCACCGGTTTTGGTTTTATTCGCTTCGACCTTCAAAGGAGTCATCACGTGACAATTGAATAACTTTGCCAGCACCAAGTTGAATAACGAGTCTGTTATGTAGGTAACAAGTAACTAGATATGATAGAACTTAAATGATTGCGATGGCTTCCTTTGAGTAAATTTCATAATTTGGCGGCGTTGCGCATATTTACTCGCAGGGCATTCCAAAATCACATTACAGCCTTTCGCTTGAACTGCGGCCAATCAATCTCTGGTTGCCTCACGCGGCGCCGGTGCCGAATATCGAGCAAAAAACCCGTGCAAGCTTCCGCAAGAGACAGCTCTGGGTTAGTGTGTTTAGCAACGTTAGTATTGATTTCATTTGCATTGTTGGCGGTTGCGTTAGAGCTAGCTCCGGCTGATAGAAGGCTGAAATTACACGTGCAATTGGTAATACGAATGTTAATTACTATTATGCCGTGTTACCTGATTTCTATCACCTTGCCTTGCCAAGATTTGTTTTAGCACTTTATTGTTCTAGTAGAATAACAATTATAACTTTGGTACAAAGCCGTATTACTTCTGAACTGAAATGAAGAAGATCAAAGGGTTTTTCATTTCAAATCAAGTCAGGGGTGGCGAACGAATGGCACGCGGCAAAAAATTTGAGCATGTCACAAATCATCGAATGTACAACCGCCATCAAATACTTCGAAATGGCCAAGGTGGTCAAAAATATTGGCTCATGCACTCTATTATTAAGGTATAGATATAATATGCTGATACAAAGATCATGTATCGATATTTTTGACCACCTTGGCCACTCCGAAAGATGTATGTATGTATGTATGTAAATACTTCATTGTACATAAAACACAAAAATAATACGAAAAGAAAACAACAAAACAAAAGAGTACAAAGGCGAACTTATGGCTTAGATCTGATGGCGGCTGTACTACGTAACATAGTTTAACTTAATATTTTTAATTGCGTCGACTTAGAAATACTTTAAGGAATAATATTTAGCAGATGTTAGTCTGATATCCATTTCACGCGTTTCTGAGAAAAAGGGGCTTGACAACAAAGTGATCCTATAAGGGTTCCGTTTATTCCTTTTCAAATATGGAGCCATAAAAAGTTCATCAGTAATTTTTAAATAGTGATCCTGATATTATTTGAGTTTAAAAGTTAGCAAGCCTCCAAAAGCTAGACTCCCTCGCTCACTCTGGACATTTAATTTGGGATAAAAATCTAAGCTTGCCATCAGGCGTGGCTTTTTTTTTATTTACAAGTTATTACTCGTATTTTACTTTCAATTCTTATTTTCTAAGGATTGACTTAAAATTTGGTACCGATAACCTAGTTTCGCACTCCTAGATCAAAAGTGAAATACTTTTCAGGAAATTCAAAATAATAACCTCGTTTTAATTTAGTCCTTCTCCTTCCAGAAAATCAATGAAGTCTGAATCAAAATGGGCCGGGTATGGGTGGTTCGTTCGATTTTCATAATGATATACGATTCCAGACACCGTCAGAACAACGTGCAAGCAGACGAGATCAAGGAGCCGACGGACACCGGGGGCTTCTACAACCGGCCCGCCGGCTCCGACTCTGGCCGCTACCCGGTGCGCGCGGAGCCACAGCGCATGCGCGACGGCGCCTACACCAGGTACTGCCGCAGTTGACTGTGCTTTTGTTTGTATGTAGGTACATACTAGCAAATGCTAGTAGTATGCTAGTAGTAGTAGGGGAAACAATAATGTATAACTCGGAATGTACGCGCAATAATGTACGACATGATAATCCGAAGCATTATTGCTCCAGATTATCATGCCGTACATTATCATGGTCGCGCATTATCAGGGCGTACAAAATATTACACGCGCTGTAATGTACGTAGTGATAATGTACGACGTGATAATCTGAATCCAATCGATTCGAATGAATAGAATTTTTTCATTTCAATTCCAAATTTTTACTTTTACGGTCATCCCGGATTCCCAGTGATGGTCTTATTTTTCTGTTTTTTTCTGTGCATCTTTATTTCAGTTTGTATTTTCAATTTAGAAATGTTTCGCCGCGGATCGAGCGAGCGCAGCGAGTGAGATCGATATAGTCGGAGCAGAACCGACCCGGCCGGGTTAGGTTGAAGAGCGAGGGCGTGCGAGCAAGGCGGTAGCCTCGCTCAACGCTCTCGCCCTTCGTTAGGTTTTTTTATTTCAATCACGGAAATCGTAAGGCATGATAATCGGAAGACATAATGCTTCGGATTATCACGTCGTACATTATTGCGCGTACATTATTGGTTCCCTGCTAGTTCGGTACGGGGTGATAATGCACGACTAGATAATTCGAGCACATAAGCACGGATTATCAGGCCGTGCATTATTTAAGCGTGCATTAACAAGTCGTACATTAACTACACCCTCAACGTTTCGCACTGATATCATTTCCCAACTAAAGATTTTATAAATTATTATTATGCAAATTATTACCTGGAATTTTATGAAGATGTCATTTGTCTGTTCGTCAAATGTATTGATTGGCAAACCTTAATTTAGCAACATATTGAATGGCATCCAACCTACTTTCCTAGTGGCAGTTATCCTGGCTACTATAAAAAAAAAAACTAACATCGAAGGCTAAAGCGGAAGCTACGCTCCGCTTCGCTCCCGCCTTAACCTTGTGAACCTAAACTATCCAAGTCGCTTCTGCTCCGAACCGTCTTGCTTGACTTCGGTCGCTTGCACAAATCAAATTGAAGTAAAACTGATATAAAAATAGGCCAAATGTTATTTGACAATTTGTTATTTGTTAAGCCAATCATTTGCTACATAATTATTTGCCATATAAGTGTGAAGAAGTAAAATTTTGCAATATAAAAATGTTGCGAAATAAGAAAAATGCGAAATAAAGTTATGCCGACGATCAGGTTGCCAAATGAAACTTCGGCGCAAGGTTGGTTGCTAAGTGAAATTTGGCGAAGCCGAAAAGGCAGTACACCGCCGTACGCCGTACTCCCGCGCTTTATCTTTGTAATCTGTTGTCCGATATTTTCATTTCTATAACTGACGGAATAAATACATTTTCTCAAAAATGTCCGTAAAAGTTGACATTATTCTTTACATATCAGAAGGCGAAGTACATAGGCGCGCTAGCTCGACAATAATGAATTAGCGCGCCTGCAATCAGTCACATTTTTTTTTTATTAAAAAGGCCATGGAAATGTTGGCACAAGTCGTATACAGCCAAGTCTAATGGCTGGTATCAGATATTTTGTTGGAACTCTGGACTTTTTCTATTGGGTCTGAAATATCTTGTGGTGTTTTCGGTGGAAAAATACACCTGCAGTTTATTTTTAATGAAAAAAGGCGGGAAAGCATAAGAAAAATATTGGAATAAAATTAAATTTTATAATATATTTTGAGAAAAAGTTTATTCTATTTCAGAATTATTCACCATTTTTGAGAAAAGCTTTATATTAGTCTCGGCTGGAATAGCAATTGCTGGCTTCGTATTAGTTAAACGGACTCGCAAGCTCGTCCGTTTAATACTCATACTCAGCCAGCAATTGCCTACTTCCAGGCCACGACAATAATCTACTATTATATATTTTTTATCCAGGAATCTACCCAATTTGTATCAGTTACATTGTGCGCAGGTACCAGTCGGACGGCACGCTGGACTCGCTGCAGTACTGCAAGTGTGTGTCCACGGCCGAGTGCACGCCGCGCACCGACCTGCCGGTAACATACAACTCTCTCAGCCTAATTATAGCTCTGGGCTCGTCAAATGGCGGACCCAGGGTGGCTACTACGAAATTCGAAAATCGAAGTTCTATCGTCCCTCTCACTCTATAATCCTACTAATATTTTAAATGTGAAAGTTTGTGTGTGTGTGTGTGTGTGTATGTTTGTTACTCCTTCACGCTCAAAGAGTTATGTTTATCGAGCGTATGTATGTATGTCCATTTCTTTGGTCCTTGCTGCAGCCAAAACGGCACTAGTTTAGATTTTATAGAGGGGAGGGGACGCTCGATTTTATTGAAAGCACTTTAAAGTTGAATATTTTGCAAATATATCACTGAATCGAAAAATCGTCTTAGCAAGTAGTTTTAAAAGACCTATCCAACGATACCCCCCACTACAACATCCGTTAATGTTACAGCAAGCATGCGCTTCTGGGATGTTTCTTTGCTGCTACAAGAGGCCAAGCAAGAATCGTAACTCAGGTGAGATATCATCTTGGACTACCTACCTCCCACTGCAGGGTACACGCCACCTCTCCGAATGAGAGGGCTTGGGTAGTAGGTAATAAAAATATAAATTTGAGTTTGAGTTTGAGAATATGAACTAACTATGAAATTTATTGCGATTTCAGAATATTTCAATGAGATAGACGATGAGCGCCCCATGCTGCTGCCGAACTATGAGAAGAAAGGGGGGCGTTCCCCGACGCGCCGGGGGTGGAGTTCGGGAGAACTCGCCGCGCCTGCTGGCTGCTCGGCCCGTGCTGACCGGGCCCGAGGGACCCACCGGGCACATCGGGCCGCATGGACCCATCGGTGACACTGGCTCGAACCAAAGAAATCCCGGCCTTTTAGTCGGCCCTGAGGGACCCACTGGACACATCGGCCCACACCACCGCGATGACAGGGCCCACGCTGGACAAGACCGACCCAACAGCGCGTTGAAAGCTATCCATCGAAACACAGGCGTACTCGTGGGTCCAGACGGTCCCACTGGACACATTGGTCCGGCGCATTCTTCGAACAAGGGAGTTCTTGCCGGACCTGATGGACCCACGGGACAGATTGGTCCAGAAGAATCGGCCCAGAGAGGAGTTTTAGTCGGACACGGAGGCCCCACAGGATACCTCGGTCCCCAACAGTTCGGACAGCAACCGGTGCTGGTTGGCCCCGGCGGGCCGACCGGGATGATCGGGCCGGGAGGGCGAGGGGGGCGGCGCCAGAGCGTGCTGGTCGGGCCGGGGGGACCCACGGGGATGATCGGCCCGTACGGGTTCCAGGGTGGCCGAATGGCGCAACCGGGGCTCCTCATCGGGCCGGGCGGCCCTACCGGCATCATCGGGCCGGGGAGGCGCTTGCTGGTGGGTCCCGGCGGCCCACTGGCCAGATCGGTCCCCGCGGCTACGGTCAGTTCGGTTTCTAAGTACCGTTCGATGTGCAGTGACTAATAAAACTAATTTATTGTGAACGCGGCGCGTGCGCGGCGCCGAGTGCTGTGTAAATATTAGTGTAGCGCGGACGACGCCGACGCGTGCTCAGTGCTAACTGCAACAAGCACCGCCTCGCAGACCGACGGCCCCCTCCCTGTGACTACCACCGCTAAAACTTTGTTGACGTAGCATTAGCATCCGTTTTAACAAAATAAATAATGAATCATTTTTGCAGGATTATTGAGAAGAAAATACGATCAAAGAATTCAAGGAGTGCGCATGCTTAACGGCGTCCCCCGCCGGCAAAAGAGGCCGGTGTGCAAGTGCTCTCATCATTAAACATGTTCCGAATCTCACGTTGGTTTTTATTCTGTCGTAATGTTTTTGTGTAGGCTCGTCGTAAATCTGTCGAGTGATTTCAGAAATAAAAGCGGCGAGTTTGTGCCCCCATCATAAAGTTTTGATAGACGGCGGCGTCTGGCGCGCGGCCAGCGCGCGCCGCCTCCCGCGCTCTTTTCAAAACGAATATTTTTATTCGAAAAAATATTTTGGCGTACTAATGCTGAGCGTTTGATGCTAATTTGACAGTAAATGTCCATTAAAATTTAAGTGCGAGTGGCATAATTCATATTTGCCGAACTTTTTCAGTCTTATTTAAACATTCGTTAGTCACAGTGGCAATACTCTGCACAGCTCATAATTTTAAAGCGCTCAATATTCACATTGCAATAACATCTGTACCTATATAAGAATTCAAATAAACATTTTTGAATTTTTATTATTTATTATTTATTTATGTATTTATTTATTTGGGAAACAAACAGCATATATGACACAGTTGAATATAAATTAATTTAGATGATACATAAGCCAAAACAGTTTCCACTCATTTCTTTCATTTTTTGTTTCATTTTGTACTTTTAAATAGGTAGAGTTACCAGCCCAGCACCAATTGGTATCTGACAACAAAACGTGCAAACATATCTGATACAACTCTATTTATAGGACCAGTAAGATTTGTCAGCTCTTTTTGCACGCTCCGTTTATTGCAGGTGACTGTACATACAAGTGATTTGATCTCTAGGTGAAACACAATTTTTATTACACTACCATAGTAATGAAACAAATAAAAATGCTATCGGCTACATTCCTGAACCAACCTTGCCGCATTTTCATACTACCTACCTATTAACGTGTGACCATTTTTTACATATTCATAGACACGTAATATCTAAGGTATATACTTAATATCGAAAATACAAACTGAGACATGGATGCACAGAAAAACCAGAAAAAGAGACCAGCGCTGGGAATCGAACCCAGGTCCTCAGCAATCCGTGCTGCGTGCTATAACCCCTACACCACCGCTGGACAGGAATCTAGACACGAATTTTTCCTATGCATTCATATCTCAGGTTGCTTATTTCTACTACGCTACTTATGCAGCAGCACTAGCGACATCTATGTTCCGCTCTCATCGAGAGACGTCACACTCTTTCGGAACCAACCGCTCACCCAGACAAGAGATGTCGCTACTCTACTAATCAAATAATCAAATAATGATTGGTTTTTTGGAGTCTTTTTGTAAAAGTAACAAATTTGGTGTTGAAATAAAAAAATATAAAAAGACTCCAAAAAACCAATCGTATACTTAATACTTAGTACATTGCGTTTTCAATTACAATCGTTGCAATATCCTGTTTTTATTTTAAGAAATTAACTGGAGCAACAACTCGTTGCAGACTAAACCGGAAAAGTTAATATACCTGATCTATTTCTAGCCATATCGGCTTCTTGGGCCCTAAGCTCGAGCCACATTGTTTTCTGTAATAATCAGCATCAGCTTTAGCCGTTCGATAGATATAGCCTAGGGCTCTTCAAGGCTACAGTGAATAGGCTGTTACTAAACACGCCTTTGGGCTCATCTGCACTTTTCATCAAGTAAGATAGATTGACCTCTATTTCGGGCCAGATTTGTGTAAAAAAAAGTTGAATAGGGCATGTGATTCATTACATTAGTATTCACTCATAATATTCACTTCGTCTAAAAAGCACCCGTTCGTGTCTGAAACGCGAAAAACATAGGCTAGGTTAGGTTAGAGTTGCGGCAAGGCGCGGAGCGCTTCAGCCACGCGGAATAGAAGCTCCGCCGTGAACGGATACCGACGAGAGACAATTGGGGAACTTTTTAGATCACAACTTAGACCAGCTGCTTTTTAGACGAAGTGATAGTAACCCAACTTTTTTTTGGAGATGATCTTTGGAGATGATTGATTTTGCTGTTGGTTAACGTAACAGTTTCGCCCTGACTGTGGAGGGCGTGCTCAGCGAGTCGGCACAACTGCTTCCAATAGTAACCCAATAAAAGCTTGTTATATAAAAAAGTAATAGGTAATTTGAATATAATATAAAAGATCATGAGTACTGACCGATGGTAGTGATGACGATGATGGAGTAGAAGAGCGCGCCGGTGAAGGTCCACTGGATGTGGTCGGTGCTCTCGGAGCCGTCCCAGCCGCGCACCTTCATCTCCAGCAGGATGGCATTCTCGAAGTCCTGCCGAGGAAACGCCACTTGTGAAACCAACACTGTCTTGGCCACCATTAGCCAAGGCTGAAGGGTACGGAGCCTAAACGTGGACCTTGACTGCGGGGCTAATCCACAAATTCAATGTCGCTCAGCGATCTATGGAGAGAGCAATCCTAGGGGTTTCTTTGAAGGATAAAATCCTAATGTTTTTTTTTCTGCGGGATTGATGATGATGATGATGATGATGAGGGTTCCGGGGACAAGCTGGTTCGTTCGCACTAATATGTAGGTTTTGACATCTTTGATATTTGTGTTGTGTTTGGGATTGGCTTTAACAAATGGATCGCAAGCAAGACTGTAACTTCAAACGGACCTCATGATACTTAGACTCTGTTTATATTAATCCGTGGACATGTAGCCGGCCGATCGTAAAATTCGCCAGATCACGAAATTCCTAAGCATATCGTGAAATGGCGCCATTTCATAAATTGGCTAAGGGACATCCGCCATATCGTTCAAAACTCACCGTTTAACGATTTGCCCAGTGACGTTTAGGCAGATCATGAAATTCCTAGGCATATCATGAAACGCCGCCATATCGGCCATAGCCATAACCGGCTCTACCTCTAAAAAAACTGGCTAGGTCTAGGTGCCTATCTGAGCTCAAAAAGTACCTACTATACCGTACACAAAATACAGTTCTTGTGCTCGTATGAGACCCCATTTTTCTATATTGATTCGACATACAAATCTCAAACTGCATATATCAACAAAATAATAAAAACCGATCAAGCTTGAGTCGATCTTAAGGAAAACATTTCAATTTTTTTACTATCAGGCTCTTCTACTTACGCTATATAGTGCCTGGCCAAATAATAAGGCAAAATATCCTTTACAATATTTGCAATAGATGGTAATCAACCATTGTAAATTGTCCTCAGAACAACTTGTAATTTCGTTAAGCATAAGACAGTCAGGTTAAATGCTTTTGCACGGTCTATGAGGTCCCCAGCCGTAGGTACCTTGAGCATGACGACGACGTCCTTGGTCCAGTTGGCCTCGCTGAAGAGCGCCGAGTCCTTCGTCATGGTCCAGATGCTGTCGGTCGTGTTGCGACGGAGCTGCGAGATGTTCATCTTGACCTGGCGGCACAGCATCACCAAATCGTTGGACATTGTGGACTGAATGGAGTGTCACGTCAGAACCTACCCAGCTCAGTTAGTTAGGCTAGCGTTTTGTAGCAGTAATTAGTGAGAATAATGATCTTGGTTTTTTTCGCCGCATGAGATAATGGTTATATGAATAATTAAAAAAAACTAAACTAGCATACCTACCCCCATTAAGAGCAAATAACGCCTTATTCAATAAATTATTTAAAATCCCCAGTTGGTTTAGTTGTTCTGTCTTGGAGCTTATGTAAAATTTCAAGCTTTGGAATAACAATACCTTTATATAAAAAAATACTAAAGCGTTAGGAATTACCGGATATTAAAACATACACAAAAGGGCTTCAAACTTTGTAAACTGTGAGTAGTAGTGCAAATAAAAGCAGTGCAATTTACAAAAACAACAGGTACGCCCGGTCTCAGAAAGGCGACCATTAAATTACAAGAAATAGTTCTCTTATTCACAAAGGCCGTCTTGCAGGGAAAAAATAATCTAGATTTAGTAGTTAATCCAGGCTTAAGCTTGACAGTTCCATACAATTTGACACTACTAAACTGAGCTTAACGCTAACTCGAGATTTATGTGTTTACTGCAAGTGGGCCTTAATATCCCACGTGCTAATATACTCGTTGATACGCGCTTTTCTTCACTTCAGTACACGAAGCAGATACGGCGCCGACGGACAGATTACTCTCGTATTTACATTTGTATTACTTACTATTTAAGTGTGAAATCAGACGAATGATGTTTAAGTGAAGTGAATGTTTATTTCTAATTTGGAATACCTAAGCGAAGCCCCAGCGTCATTGGGTTTTTGAACAACTTGTAGAAGGTCATCCCACGAATATTTTTTTCCGACTGTATTGCAAACGAGCAAGTGGGTCTCCTGATGGTAAGAGATCACCACTGCCAATAAACATCTGCAACGCCAGGGGTATTGCAGATGCGTTGCCAACCTAGAGGCCTGAGATGGGATACCTCAAGTGCCAGTAATTTCACCGGCTGTCTTACTCTCCACGCCAAAACACAACAGTGCAAGCACAGCTGCTTCACGGCAGGATTAACGAGCAAGATCGTGGTAGCAATCCGGGCGGACCTTCCACAAGGTCCTGCCACCTGCAAAATGTTGTTGAAATGTTGTTGAAATTAACGAATGTTGTAAAAATTCTTTGCTGCATGTCGCTTTAGTAATCGACAGGCGTTACAACTAAATAGTCGGCGCGTCGGCACTGTTAGGTCATTTATCTTTGATTTTAAAGCCTTATTAGTTGTGACGTATATTCTTGTGTTGCGAAGGGAAAGTTTCTGCGCTTACGACCCCGCGAATTGGACGCCAGTGGGTAGCGGGGAGGGCAGCGGCGCAACGAACATTTTTCCATTCATTGCGTGTGCTGCCAGGTGACCATTGTGCGGGGAGCATCTCGGCCGAGCAATCTATATCTACACTTCTATATCTATATCTATACTTACTAAATATTATAAAGAGGAAAGATTTGGATTTTTTAAAGAAAGAAAGAAAGAAGAAACTACAGAACCGATTTCAAAAAATCTTTTACCATTGGAATGCTACATTATTCCAAAGTGCCATAGGCTATATTTATTACCAGAAAAAAATAGGGATCCGTACTAAAACTTCAATAATGTAACCCAAGGTGTAAAAAAATTCGTAAAACATACAAGCAATTATGGTAGCGCAAAATTTTTTATATACGTTTATATACGTACGTTTCGTGCGGGTCGGGTGTAGTTTTTGGGAAATGGAGCTGAAAAATATGTGTGAAGTGACCTTGATTAGAGACCTTTTTAGGGTTCCGTACCCAAAGGGTAAAAACAGGACCCTATTGCTAAGACTCCACTGTCCGCCTGTGTGTCATCAGGCTGGATCTCATGAACCGTGACTATCGTATCGCTATAACAATAAATACTAAAAACAGAATAAAACAAATATTTAAGGGGGGCTCCCATACAACAAACGTGATTTTTTCGTTTTTTGCTTGATATTAATAACGGCAACACGTAGACGCTTCAAATATTCACATAATATTTAGTTTTATATTCACTTTAATAATAAAGAATTAGGTAATGTTACGAAACCCTTGCTGTGTGAGTCCGACTCGCTCTTGGCCGGCTTTTTTACCCGACTGTCCAAAGGAGGGTTATTTAGAAAAATTGTACCCGGGCGGAGCCGGGGCAGGGTGCTAGTATTATTATAATTTAAAAGAGTTTTTGGAGATTTAATAGGTCACAAATATTCTGATTCCCTAAGATTGTTATGTTAATGCCCTACAAAATATTATAAGTCTAGAATAGCATACTTATTATTATTGCATGCCAGACGACGACGGACGTGATGGCTTTTTTAAAATATGGCAACACCACTGTATGACTGTCATTCAAGCAAACACGTTTCGTTCATTCATTCATGAACAAAGAACACGGTCAGCGCTCGGCTGCCTCCTGGTGCTGGTGTCCAGTTCAAAAGGGTTACCTCTTTCTCGTGCGCGGCTTCGAGCTTCTCGAAGGTGACGGCGCCGAGGATGCAGTAGGCCACCACCAGACTGATCATCACGAAGTGGGAGAACACTACCGAGCACAGCCGCCACGTGTAGTACAGCACCTGCGCACACGCAGCTGTACAGGTGACAGGTGACAGGTAGTGCCGCCAGAGAGGTCGAGCACACAAGATAATGCCATGTACCAGCGGGATTTTGACATAGTTTCGGGATTTGACACCCATTCATTTCATACTTTATCCTTTTATGCAATCAGTTCTTTATGGAGCTGTGTGTGTAATCATTCAGTTCAACTCTTGTGGCTAGGGTTGCCAACTATACTGTAAAAACAGTAGTATACTGTTTTTCACTACATTATACTTTTTACTGTTGAACTAAAATAAAGTATGTAAAATACTGTTTTCAGCATCAACATTGCCTAACACTAGCACACACTAAGTCAATACCTGCATCATATATAGTCACAATAGTGGTGGTTCAGAACGAATCTGCCAATGTTAATTTAATAAAAATTTACCTCCTTATTTATCTTAATTTTAGTTTTGATTCTGACGAAGTCTGTGAGGCTTTTAAAATGAAACTAAATTTATAATTTGTGCGAGAAGCACCCAAAAATTTGTCTTTAAAACAAAAAAAGAAGAAAATACTGTTCATTTTTCTAAAATACTGTTTATTTCCCTTCTCAGACGTAAATATACTTTATTTCTTGTAAAAAAAAGTTGCAACCCTACTTGTGGCACTACCTATACTTGCCTATACCCACTGACTTAGGATCAAGCGCCATGTCAGCTGGTGACCGCATACTGGAGGTCGAAAGATTAGTAGACCTCTATAGACTCCGTATGAGTAGATTCGTTAATCGCAATCCCGCGGGAACTATGCAATTTTCCGGGATAAAATCTATCTTATCTCCTTCCTCGGGACTTAAACTTTCGCATTATAATGGTGGCCATACACCATTCTTCCTATCGTCCAATCGGCATGACACTGCCACCATATTATTAGTAGAATAATAGAGGGATACATTGTGAATCTGTTTAAAAAATATATGCCTCGTTGTGTTTCTTGCCGGATTCTTCTCAACAGAGGTTTTTCCGAACCGGGGGTGAATTTTTTGACATTCATAAGTACTTATTATAGCCTACTGAATAAAGATATTTCGAGTACTGCCTTTTCGCAACGTAACGTTTGGCAACCTGTTTCATTTCGCAACTTTACATTTCGCAAACTCTAAAACTGTAAACATTTCAGGATTTATTTCAGGGCCATCGTGTAGAACCCTTTAGGTTAGGTTAGGTTAGTTTTATAAAAATCCTGAAATATTTACAGTTTCAGAAATATTAAACAGTTGGGAAATGAAAATTTGCGAAATGAAACAGGTTGCCAAACGTTATTCGCCGAGACATTAGTAAACCAGACATTTTGACTTTTGACTTGAATCATCTCCGACCTATATATTGGCTCCTTTAGGCCAATATGGAAAACTCGGAAACTATAAGATATAAAGATGTCTTCTAAGGAATTATGTCATCGGTTTTTCTTTGCTCTGTACTGTTTAGTGCCTATCTCTTCGTTTTACCTTGGCGCACTTGCTCGGCGGCGGCGCAGGGAACTCGGCGCGTTCCGCGCGCGGCACCACATCGCGACGCGACATCCTGCCGCGTCTCAATCACCACCACTGATCATCATGAACCACCACACACACATTGACAAGACACTGATGTTTACGAGATCTCACACATTTTCACTATCACTAAATTTAGCCAGTTTTAGTTAAAACAAGACGCTGACTAAATGGTCATGCGTTAGTTAAAACAAGATGAGGTTCAAGACGCGTGTATCGCCCGCTAGCTTCCGAGCGGCACTGCAACTCCGCTTTTGATCCCGCTAATAAAACACGATCTGCATATTTCTTTCAATCCCAAATAGACATGTTATGATATGTTTAGCGAAAATATTTACTTGGGTGAGTTATTAGCGGAGCGGCGCAGGCGGCGCCGGCGCGTGGCTAACACTGGACTTTACGAACAGCGACAACGCGTATTTGGGTCAAAATATGGGAAATTCTAAACATTGCGTGCGCGCAAGCTTGCCTCGAAATAGTTTGCGGCACTTTGCCGTGCCCTGAGACCAGTGTGGATGAATGGGCAATGAAAACGAAAATATTGTTGCAATTACTGCACGCAAAATGCTTGAGCTCGGAATTTAGGTGAGCTACGTTGCCCTGAGAAGCAGATCGCTTCTTTGTATGCGGTAATAAACTACTGGACCGATTTTTATATACCTATAATTTATATATTAGAGAGGGTTAACTAGCATGGGGGTAACCTGTTGGGAAGCAATCACCGCCGCCCATGGACACCCGCAACACAAGGCATATCACAGGTGCGTTGCGGGCAACAGCTATAATGAAAAGACTTATATAAATTAGTACGTCGATTGTGCTGTAGACAGTTTTGGCTCAACCGAATGTCGTCGCGGCTCATTATGCCAAATTGATGACCCATCTCAGTCGCTCTACCAAAAAATAAAACTAAATTTTACAAAATAAATTGTATTTACACGTTATACATAAGTAAATCAACTGTTCTTAAATTAGACGCCGTAAAACTAATGGGTAACATAAATTTGTACGTAACATGTGACATAAAATATATCATGAAGCGCCAGCTCTAGGGTAACCTAGGGTAGAGCAAGAGGAGCGGTTACTCTAGGGTAACCAAGGGTAGAGCAAGAGGAGCGGTCGCTCTAGGGTAACCTAGGGTAGAGCAAGAGGAGCGGTCGCTCTAGGGTAACCTAGGGTAGAGCAAGAGGAGCGGTTACTCTAGGGTAACCTAGGGTAGAGCAAGAGGAGCGGTCGCTCTAGGGTAACCTAGGGTAGAGCAAGAGGAGCGGTCGCTCTAGGGTAACCTAGGGTAGAGCAAGAGGAGCGGTCGCTCTAGGGTAACCTAGGGTAGAGCAAGAGGAGCGGTCGCTCTAGGGTAACCTAGGGTAGAGCAAGAGGAGCGGTCGCTCTAGGGTAACCTAGGGCAGAGCAAGAGGAGCGGTCGCTCTAGGGTAACCTAGGGTAGAGCAAGAGGAGCGGTTACTCTAGGGTAACCAGGGTAGAGCAAGAGGAGCGGTCACTATAGGGTAACCTAGGGTAGAGCAAGAGGAGCGGTCACTATAGGGTAACCTAGGGTAGAGCAAGAGGAGCGCGTCACTCTAGGGTAACCTAGGGTAGAGCAAGAGGAGGGGTTACTCTAGGGTAACCTAGGGTAGAGCAAGAGGAGGTCACTCTAGGCACCAGATGGCAAAGAGCGCCAGATGGCAAGGTTTCTGGTGCAAAATAAAATTTTGATGGTGCCTTTTGAACGGCGTAGAAGCAGTGTAGACAACCTCGCTCTACCTTGGTCAAAGGCTAGAGACGGCGCTGTCATGGCATGAAAATCTCAATAAATACCTACTCACACCTACATTTTTTTAATTAAATTACTTGGAATGAAAAAGTAAATTTGCATTTTTATGAAAAATATTCTTAATTAAAAAACAACTTTCACTAAAATAACACTGTTAGAAGAACTTAGGTAAGAAAAAAAACATAATTACATTAAAAGTAAGTATTATTCTCATCTACATAATACAGTCAAGTTCATAAATATACTTAT
>NC_133487.1:19200998-19249916 GCF_025370935.1 Choristoneura fumiferana | reverse complement strand
GATCGTGGGTTGAAATCGGAGCTTGCAACTCTGATTTTTTTCGAAATTCATGTACCAAATTACATTTTAAATTAACCACGAGTTTAACGGTGAAGGACATCGTGAGGCAACCTGTACTGCAAAGCAATTTAATGGTGTGTGTGAAGTTTCCAATCCATCCAAATGAAAACTATGGCTCAAGCCCTCTTATTAAGAGAGGAGGCCTGCGCTCAGTAATGGGCATAAACGGTGTATGTGCCGGGATGATGATATGGCTTGTTGTAATTCAATTATATTAAAGTNAATTTTTTCCACTTACACGAATAACGGATGTTTAATTTTTCATGTCAATAAAGACGCCCAAACGATATTTTATTCAACGATTTTAAGACTTCTATGACATAACTTAAAGTTATTAACTTTCAGTTTCGGCATTTAGCAGGTGCTAGGACCTTGTGCAAGGTCCGCGCGGATTGCTACCCACCATCTTGCTCGCTAATCCTGCCGTGAAGCAAGAAGTGCTTGCCACTGTTTGTGTTCGGCGTGGAGAGTAAAACAGCCGGTGAAATTACTGGCACGTGAGCTATCATCTTAGGCCTCTAGGTTGGCAACGCGTCTGCAATATCCCTGGTGTTGCAGATGTTTATGGGCGGTGGTGATCTCTTACCATCAGGAGACTCACTTGCTCGTTTGCCATCCAGTCGAATAAAAAATAAAATAAAAATATGTTTCGATTGTACTCACTATATTTCGAGCTTGGTACATCACCACGGGCGCAGCGCGTTTCACGTCACGACGCCGCGCCGTGGTGTTGTGGCCAGTCCTTTCATAGTTTACAACGGTATTTGAACGAACGATCACTTGTACGAGAATTATATATATCGACGAGTCTTAAAATTTGATATACAACAGAGTTAAAAATCCGTCGACATTAACTTTTGTATTGTGGAAATACTGTTACAATTTTATATATGTGTATTACAGAGCAAAATGGCACTTGGGCATCCGATCTCAGAGCAAGCCCAACGACATAATGCTGGAAGTGTTTCGCGCTATGAAAGCCGCTCGACTATGAATGGAAAGTCATCAACCCATACCATGTTAGGTAAGCTCTCATTCTTTTAACCCCCGAAACAAAGAGAGGGGTGTTATAAGTTTGACGTCAATGTCTCTGTCTGTGGCATCGCACCCCTGGAACGTATGGACCGATTTCGATGCAGTTTTTTTACGAAGCAAGTTTCTTTGGGCTCTTCTCAGTCATAAACCTTGCAAGCCTTGGTCAAATCTTGCAAGTTGAATTACACTCACTTTCAGTTTTCAAATAACATGATATTTGATATGCGTTTAAAGATTAGATGACCATCAAAGCTATTTAAATGATAATTTCAACACAAATGCATGTATTATTATTCACAGGGTCCGAACTTTAAATAAGATGACAACGAAATACGTGAAAATGTCGCTACAACTGTACCAAGTAGACTACAAGTCATACTTACTAGACTTCAAGTCCCTCTCAGGGGAAAAGGAGGACACGGAGGAAGACGCCATGGCGTCCCCCATGGCGCCGCCGCCGCCGATGGCGCCGCCCGCCATGACCATGACGCAGCCTCAGGGTCATCACACCATGGAATTCTTTGAAATGTGCGCCGCTTTGATCATACAGCTGGCACGGTAACTTACCATGCTATGCTTTTGTTTAATCTGCATTAGTGGATTTATGTTGCTGGCCAGAAGGTTAACCCTTTTCAACGTCAACGATGGATATATAAGTTGTTTTAAAATTAATCTTGTAATATAGAATATTTCAGCGGATTTTGATTCAAAATGTAGTCATGCCTTTGAAAATGCCTTTGCCTTTTGTATGTATTGAAAATATTTACAGAGAGGTGTTGAGTCAAAGTAAACCATAATCTGCTGAAATATTGCGTATTGATTTCAGAACACTTTCTATATCTGTAATGCCGCATTTACACTCGCGTACGAGGCGCGAGACGAGGCGTGAGGCGAGGTACGAGGTGAGAGTATGACCAGACGCGCGCGCCTCGCCTCGCCCCTCGCAGCACCGGCGTCCGGCGTTGGGCACGAGTCAAAGGACCTCGCGACAAACGCGAACTTGGTGTTTACATTCGCGCTCTCTTCATTCGAGTTTAAACCTTGTGTTACGCAGGTTGTAAGCTCAAAGGCAACAGAACTCGCCACGAGAGAGTTTAAACAGGAAGCTCATTTACCATCGATCACCGAGCGGGCCGAGATACGTGACGAGACGCGAGGCGAGAGTGTAAATCCCGCATAAGAGAGTGCATCAACAAGAATGATTTTCTCACAGTGGCATGAGTTTCAAACTACCTATATTTATGTAGCTTGGCGTAGAAAGGGTAAACATGTTTGCAGCCCCATTATCAGAATATGTCTCTTTGACATGGAATCCATATTCACTGTGTACGATATAATATATTATGTATGTTAAGCCGAATTCAGACTTGCAAGAAAAATCGTGCAAGTTGCATTACATTGCGAGGCCATAAAGCCAACAAGTTTGTAGCGGTCAATCAGTGCCACTGTAATGCAACTTGCACGATTTTTCTTGATGATTGCCCACATGCGTTTTTTTTTGACATAAATCACCTACTCCTAAAAATATCCTAAGATATCTTGGGACTTCAGATTAAATTTTGTAGAATAAAAATATGACTACGTAATAGACGTAGTATTCCGCCACGGTTATGGAAGCAGCACCAATGAGATGACTAGGTTGCGCTTGGACGGCAAAAGGAACGACCTCAATGACCTCATTGGTCGATTCAGCTTCCTCTTGCAGCTGTGATGCAAAGCATCCCGGATTGTGTAGATTTTAATACAATCATGATTAAATTAACTAACAAGTTCATTCAGTATTAGAGGATCCCCTATATTTAGTGTGTGCTGTGTATTAACTTCCATAATGTGTCTAATATTTGTGGGTATTTTGATATAGGTACTGGTGAAGTATCGAGTAGTTGGGTTAATAAATTTTACTATATAGATTAAAAGTAATATATGTAAATATTATATTTCGACAATGTTCGGATATATTGAAAATATTAACGAACATTGTTGTGATATAAACAAAAATAATTTTAGAGTCATTGTAAGATTGTTCTTTTGCCAAAGAAATCTGACAGAAAGTGAATGAAGTGCCTTTTGTATTTAAGACAATAGCTATGTAAATTGATGACGAAACTGTCGCCACTCAAAATGAATTAAATCAGAGAAACTCGCGATCACAATTAAATGACAGATTTCCCAAAAACTGTCCTTTGATTGTGATCGCTAGTGTCAGAAACGTTACGCAATTGGCCCTCAGATTGTCGTGTGACGAACTTTGGTTTCCGATTATGGCCCAGTGCAAGGCGTCAACGCAAACCTGCTTTAAATATAATAAAGAATAATGCGTTGGCAGCTTGCCTCATCCAACTTCACACCCTCATAACCTTAAAATCGCTGGAACACAGATGAGGTAACAGCTTAGTGCAGGACGGTCTAATGCTTTCGGTCTTTCTTGCTTATATCATAAATAGGTTGAATGAGTTTCTGTGACAAGCTAGTCGGCGCTCGCTAATATCGTGAGGTTCATTCGGCAACTTTGACATTTATATCATGTTTGTGATTGGTTAAATAACTATGAGCCAATCGCAAGCAAGTGTATCGTCAAATGGATCTTACGATACTAACGCCATCTAGCGCTATTTCGCGTTCCAAGAAACTCTCGTCTCGGTGATAACTGCCTACAATCGGCGCCTCGCGTATTTAGGGGCTGTTTCACTACCCATTGATTAATTTTAACTGACGGATAAATGTGATGCCGTCTCCGTCTATTCGAACAAAACAAACAGAGACGGCATCACATTTATCCGTCAGTTAAAATTCATCAATGGGTGGTGAAACAGCCCCTTACTCTCTAGCAGGAAAGTTATTTGTTATTTTGCGCTAAGCTAAACCATTCTCCCTCTGTACCCATTCTGTGTGCCCTGCTCCCAATCTTTGTAAGATTAATTGTACAAATGTGTATATCAGCTTTAATCTATGTCGCGTTTAGTGCAGTTTATTTCTTCCATTAACTTTAAAAAATTCTGCGAGTCATTAAAACCTCTTAGAATTATTTGCTTACGATGTTTTATTTCTACAACACTATGTGGTAATTCAATATGAATAATAATAAAACGTTCACAATACTGTAATTTTAATAAAGATCTATGCATTTATTTAAAAAATGACTAAAGATTATCAATCATGAAAAAACAATGGATGCAATGAACATTGGGTCCATAAAATACTACAAATAAATACAGCTATATAGGACGTCGACCCTCCAAATTTGTTCTATAAAGAATTGTCTAAGGTATTGGGGTCGTTAAATTTCAATATTCATTACATCCTAACACAAGGCCGAAATTAGTTCCGCTCGCACTATATTATACCGTTTTTAACTGAATCAGCGACTGTTTTATGCCTTAGGCTATAAAAAAAAGCCGAAACATTTATGAACTAAATGATTGTATTGTAATTTCGTTCTTCGCTTGTATCGTGATGTCATTGTTGCCCTGCCGACTACCCACGAATATGCAGACACAATCTTCAAGATAAACCTGGTGAGCACATGGATCTGTTTGAGATCCCAGCGTGTACATTTCTGGGAGGTGAACAAATAATTGAAAACGCAATTCGCAATTGAAAAACGATTTAAAATATGGGTTTGAACCCGCAAGAATCTAGAAGAGTCAAATTTCTTTTTGGCGCATGAAGTAGGCTCACTAACATCACAGCCTGGTCAAAATTAATGGAAATTATACGAGAACGCCAGTTTCTTCGTAGTTGTCTGATTTTTGACGTAATTTTGTTCGAAGAAACCCATTTCTTTGAAATTTTAAACTTCCTATTTGCTTGTTTTTAATCATATTTTTAGTCGACTGTATCCATTTCAATATTATGTCTGGGTCTAAAATAATGCACATCATAAATTTCCTTCAACTAGTGAACAAAAATGAACTAAAATACTTATTTACCCTTTTTGATAAAACGAAGTGCAGCTGCGATTAGAACACTTTTCAAAATTTCTTTCGGTTTAAATAAAATTACTTATTTTATTTCGGGAAGACCACTATTTTGGGGACAAAAATAATCATTTTATGTAACAATCGTATTTACTACTTTTAACCGCCAAAAGTGTCTACGACCAGACTGATTTTAAAACTTATGTCGTATTACGCCGTTCATCTTTTAAGCTCAAGGATCGAAAAAACGCCCGTCATTTTAAAAACCTAACCCTAACCCTACAGGATGTCCTTAGTGACGTGGAGTGAACATTTTCATATGGCAACTTGGAGAGTGAGAGAAGCATGTGTTATGTATGTTTGCCATACTTTTCATCACAAAGGTCACAAAAAAAACAGGCAACCCGGTGGAAGTCGAGTTGTTACGGTGCCAATGACCTCAATGGCTTCAAAGACTTTAAAACCATCTTTTTGGACTTAAATGGGTTCTGAATTCTCGGCCTATGTACTCACGGAATAATTATTAACGATAATTATCGATGAACATAATTATCTTGATAATTTCCAACCCTGGTTGCTAAACACTTAGACATTGGGAGTTAAAAGGTAAACAGTTTATGATGTTGATGGTCTAGCGGGTAACGGGGTTAACAGTTCATGATGTATGGGTGGTGTAGGAGGTGTCGACGGGGGCTGGCGGGGGGCGGGGGCGTCACGCGGGCGGCGCGGGCGCGGCCGGCGCGCCGTCGTCGGGCTTGCTCTCCAGAGAGAACGGCGGGATGCGGCAGTCGAACGTGTAACCGTCCTCGCGCTCCATCCGGAACGTGCCCCTGTCAATACCAACATTGCTATGTTCAGTCCAGGTCATAAATAGTTGTAGCATCAATATGTGTATACAGGGTGAAATTTTATGGACCGCTCAAATTTTATATACTTGCTCAGACCATCAATATGAGCAACTCTGAAATCACGAAAAAAACCGGCTGTTTCATACAAAAGTTCGTTACCTACTTGACCAAAATGTACAAAACGGCTGTTTTTTTTTTTGTGATTTTAGATTTGCTCCCACCTTATGGTTAGTGAGGGTTTTTGACGCCTTGTAACGTATGCCTATTATGATAATATGAAGTGTAAAATTCGAACTTCATATCCTGCCGTCGCACTGATTTTAATATAATTTAATACAGATCTTTTCACTCACGAAGGCGCGCCCCCCCCCCCCCCCGGGCTAATTATAAGTCACGAGTAAATCTCGTACTTACACAGTATGCTTGCGACTGAGGACACGTTCGAGCTACGCACACACAGACTTGTACTGATTTACAACTACAATACGGTATTTGACAACACCTGATTTTGCCATATCTTAATGTTATTATGAAAATATAGAAAGATGCAGACAATTGTTACTCGCGTTGAGGAAATTAATCCACCGAAAATTGCATGTACCCTGGGTTTTGAAAATGATACGCCTTTATAGCAAGAGGCATACGCGTGAATACACCAATATATAAAATACTTGCGATGGCGACAAGGAATGCATCTGGCTCCCGGCGGAGCCCTCCTGGAACTTGTTCTTCCCAGAGTTCCATGACAAGGAATGTCGGGCCGTCTGTCCGCATTCTGCAGATTAATGTTGAAGGCATAAGTTCTGCGAAAAGTGACTATCTGACAAAACTGCTGAAGGATCACCGGGTTGACATAGTTTGCATCCAGGAAACTCACACACAGGATGAGGCGGACCTTGAAAAAAGGGGAATAATACCTGGATATAAATTGATAAAAGCCATCCACCACCCTAAATATGGCATTGCTACCTATGCCAGATCGAGTCTCCCCGGCATAAAACTTGTCGACGCTGGTGAAGAGTGCTCTGTTTTCTTTATCGTCATTCGGATCGACAACCTGGATGTGATAAACGTGTATAAACCTCCGAGTGTACAATGGCCTATCAATGTTCTCCCAAAACTAAATCACCCGAGCTTATACATTGGAGACTTTAACAGCCATCACCCCAGCTGGCGGTACGCAAATGTGAATGAGAGTGGCGAAGTGTTGGCGCGTTGGGCGGAAGTGTGCAATCTCCACTTGATTTTTGATGCTAAGGATAAGGGAACCTTTCACTCTGCCAGGTGGCGAAGAGACTACAACCCCGATCTCGTATTTGTGTCCAGGGACAATCTTGAACGCCCACTGCCCTGCAGCCGCTCGGTGATGTCAAACTTTCCGAAAAGCCAACACAGACCCGTTCTTGTGGAGGTTGGCATCAAGATCCCAATTAAAAACTCAATGCCTGTCCCCCGGTGGAATTTTGGGCGGGCTAACTGGAGTGGATACCAGCAGACATTGGACCGAGAACTACAAAACTGCCTAGCCTCTACAAAACTGCCCCCAATTACTCAAAATTACGGAAAATTTTGTGATTTGATCTTCAGAGCAGCGAAAGGCAACATTCCGAGAGGATTTAGAAAAGAGTACATTCCGGGGTGGAGCCCTAAAAGTGAAGAATTGTTTAGGGACTATCAGAGTACGGGATGCCACAGCACAGGTGCCGAGCTTCTTGCGTCACTTGATGAGAATCGCAGGGCTAAATGGGAGACTGCCGTTCAGGGGATGGACTTCAAGCGATCAAGCAGAAAGGCTTGGAAAATCCTTAATACCCTTACTGGCAAAAGCTCTACCAAGGAAAACACTGTACAGGTGTGAATCCTGACACTATAGCAGAGAGGTTGGTGGAACTTACAAGAGCCAAACGAGATAAATTATTTACAAAACAAATTAGAAAGGACACCACGGCGCTGAAACGGAACTCTCCTAAAAATCAAAACTTGGCTAGGCCCTTCGGTGTGGATGAAGTCACAAGAGCTATGAAACAACTTAAAAATAATAAAGCTGCTGGTCCGGATAATATATTTAACGAGTTTATCAAACATATGGGCCCTCTGGCGGTCGAATGGGTCGCATCTTTGTTCTCACACGTCTTGTTGACCAATAACTTGCCCAAACAGTTCAAACTGTCGAAAGTGATCGCCGTACTCAAGCCAGGAAAACCTGAACACCTACCGGAAAGCTACCGACCCATTGCGCTACTTAGTTGCTCATACAAGCTGCTGGAGCGCCTTCTTCTGGCAAGAATCGAGCCATACGTGGAGGCTGTAACTCCCCCCAGAGCAGGCTGGTTTTCGCAGGGGCAGGAGTTGCGCTGACCAGGTTCTTGCCCTCACCAACCACATAGAGACTGGTTTTCAAAAACAGCTCAAATCCAATGCTGTCTTTATCGACCTCACGGCTGCTTACGACACAGTGTGGAGACATGGCTTGATATATAAGATGCTTTCAGTAATACCAAGCAGAGAAATAGTCGATCTTATCTCGAACATGCTGACTGAGAGAGTTTTTGAGGTCTTTTTGGGGAGCGAGAAAAGTAGGAAACGCAAACTAAACAATGGCCTGCCGCAGGGTTCCGTCTTGGCGCCGATACTGTTCAACCTCTACACTCATGATCTTCCAGTTACAGAGGCTCGAAAGTTCATTTACGCCGATGATATAGCGTTAGTGGCTCAGAGTAGAGATTTCGAGTCTGGAGCACAGACGCTGTCGGCGGACTTGGATGCACTGGCCACTTATTTCGGTTCGTGGCGACTCATACCTAGCCCTTCTAAAACAGAGGTCTCCTGCTTCCATCTCAATAACCGTATGGCCTGTCATCAACCGAACGTATGTTTCAACGGAGAAGCGTTAAGACACAATCCCCTCCCGAAGTACTTGGGTGTCACGCTTGATAGGTCTCTGACATACAGAGAGCATCTGGCTAAGCTATCTCAGAAAATCGCAACAAGAAATAACCTAATCCACAAGCTTTGTGGTACGAGCTGGGGAGCGTCTGCCGAGTGCCTCCGAACATCAAGCTTAGCTCTCGTGTACTCAACTGCGGAATACTGCGCGCCGATTTGGCTCAGAAGTTCTCATACGAGCAAAGTGGACGTTAAGCTCAACGAAACCATGCGCTGCATCTCTGGCACAATTAAAACTACACCCGTCCACTGGCTGCCGACGTTGAGCCACATAGCTCCGCCGTCACTCCGCCGAAGCCAGGCCCTAAAAAAGGAAGCCGCAAAAATCACCAGTAACCCAGCGATGCCGGCTCACGATGAATTTTTCCATCCGCCTCCGCAGCGGTTGAAGTCTCGAGACCCCCCGTGTATCGCAGCCCAAAGCCTTGACAAGTTTGACCTAGTGGATAGCTGGAAAAAACAATGGGCTCTGGACACAGCAGGAAGAAATGCTCGCAACATTGATCCGACCGCCAACCAACGGGATTCGACCTTCCCCGAAATCTTTGGTGCCGCCTTAACAGGCTGAGAACTGGGCACGGCCGCTGCAACTATCACCTGCACAAGTGGGGGTGGAGGGAGTCTCCACTCTGTGAGTGCGGGGAAGAGGAACAGACAATGGAACACATCATCATGCGCTGCCCCTTACACTCCTATCCTGGACCCGCCGAAGACTTGGATGCACTAACACCTGATGCAGTTGCGTGGCTTAGTAGTTTAAGTATTTTGCTCTAATGCCTATATTTATAAAATGCCATACGATTAAATAAATAAAAAAAGATAAAAAATGTGATTAAGTAGCTATATGCTAAGGCTATATGTACCCTTTTGATCTGATTTAGTAATGCTCAAGTCAATCATCGCTATACAACGTTTGAATATGCGTGTTATCAATCTCATGCTCCCTGCCAGTAACTAGGTGGCGTCCCCGACGAGCTGCTACTCGGACACCAAAGCCAACCACCTACATCACCTACGAGTACTCGTTCGGAAAATCCCAAATCAGAGTAATTTTTTATCAAATTACAAACATTATCTTTAATCTAATGATTAGCATATTAAATTGGGCCAGGAGTTTTTGGCTAATCGATGTGTAGTGACGCGGGCTTCCGGCGCGGCCGGACGCGGCGAGGCCGCCGTCTTTTCGTCCAACCGACTGCCGGTACAACAGGACAGGTATACCTGTTAATATCATTGATACAGACACAAAAAGTGCCATTTGTTTTTCTCTACCTGTTATTTCATCATGTCGGAATACTTTAAGCGAATAATTGCGTTGCTCTTAGAACTATATTAATACATTGTTTGTTTTGAGAGTGGTCCTAACACGTGACTCCAGCTATCCGGGTACTAACACGCCGTGTTTTTCTTGATTTTCCTTAACTCCGACGACGTCGACGAGTTCTTTGATAGAAACTACCTTGGCAAACGAGCAAGTGGGTCTCCTGATGGTAAGAGATCACCACCGCCCATAAGCATCTGCAACACCAGGGGTATTGCAGACGCGTTGCCAACCTAGAGCCCTAAGATGGGATACCTCACATGCCAGGAATTTCACCGGCTGTCTTACTCTCCACGCCGAAGCACAACAGTGCAAGCACTGCTGCTTCACGGCAGGATTAGCGAGCAAGATGGTGGTAGCAATCCGGGCGGACCTTGCACAAGGTCCTACAGGCACCAGCACCAATATCTGACACAACAAGCGTGCATAAATATCAGATTCGACTCTATTCCTAGGGCCGGAAGGATGTGTCAGATATTTTTGCACGCTCCGCTGTTGCAGATATTATTGCTGGTGACTGTACCACCTGCCAACACACCTGCAAATTAACTTTAAGATTTTACATCGCAATTTTTATACAAAGTGTAGACACGCCTTTAGACAGGGTACACTATTTAGAAGAACATCCAACCAATGGAAATGTAATTATGTCAAACACAACTGGAAAATCCTGGAAAACAGTCACAGTGGTATTCAGTCCAACTAACCCAGCCACCCGCTGTAACATTCCGTAAATTTTAAACCCTCAAAACTCCTAAATAAATCTCTTTGACCACGCAGTCACAAGTATCTTGTATTGTTTTGAATCCAGGCGACTCGCATTCTCGTTTGTCTCTTCTTCTTTTCTGCCCAGTTTCACGCTTGATAGAGTGGTACTGATGGCCATATTAAGTTTTTGAAACTTCACTAACCGCCGCCATTCATCTCGCACTAGCTATCCTGGTGATTGCGTGTAAGGGATCGTCCACATCAGCTTTTATCTATGCTTGTTGGTTCTATACCAAGAAGATACCTTTTATAAATCTGCAGCCGTGTGTGTATGCCAGTGCGCAAATCACTACAAATCAGTTACATCTGCAATGCTCAATTAGTCCTAAACAAACACAATTCAATTGCCACAAACAATGCAATCCTCTACACTCGTAACGAGACGACGTACAATGCCACAGCTCACTAGCAATACCATGGCGGCCTTCCGAAAACAATCGCTTGTAAATCCCACCGGTGGCCTTGATAAATTGGAGCAGAGATAAGCAACAATCGACTTGTATTATTAGCAACAGCCTCTGGATTCCCACATCCCCTCTCACTTTACTTCCTCGGCGGGGAATCTATCCAAAGTGTAATACAAAACACAACTTCAGTGGGGTGATAAAAAAGGGTGTATGGGACCCAATATTAGGATTGGTTTTTGGAATCTATTTGTATTTTTTATTTCAATTCCAAATTTTTGTTACTTTTACGGTCATCCCGTAAACCCATATTGAAAATACAAACTGAAATATAGATGCACAGAAAAACCAGAAAAATAAGACCAGCGCTGATATAGCGGTATAGCACGCGTCACGGAATGCTGAGGCTATTTTTTTGGTTTTTCTGTGTATCTATATTTCAGTTTGTATTTTCGATATGGACCCAAGATAAGATCAAGATCTGATACCAAATCTGATATCTGTTTTATGCAAATAAATGATTTATGACCGATGATCACAGCTGATTGGATGTACAAAAAGCATGTAAAAATAACCCGGAATTAATGTTGTTACAATATTATATAGGTACTTTTGTAACTAAGAAGTCTCTTCAAAATTAAAACTGAATCGTTTGTTCTGTAAGTAGGCCGCAGAGGAATCATTTACATGATACTAAGAAGCTGTTTCAATACCCATTAATTAATTTTAACTGACAGATAAATGTGATGCTGTTTTGGACGATAGTTACTTTATTGACCGATAGGTGTCGCTGTACTTAAAAATAACCTAGATAACGTTTGACTGACTGTAAAACCATAAGATTGTTGAATGATTGAGGATTAAACGGATTGGCATAGCAACGGTGTTTGATGTAAACAAAGTGGTCCATACGAGCGGATAGGAAACAGTGACAGTCACAGTGAGTAGGAAGTGAAGTGTAGACAGTGTAGTGCAAAGAGGTAAGTACAGTGAAGTGAAGTGTCAGTGTCAGTGAAACGAACTTAGCGGAAAAATCGTAGCTGTCAAAGACTTGCAAAATTTCAGAATCTTATTCTATGGACTTAGTAAATCAGCGCGCAAAATTTAAAAAGACGTAAAATTTTCAAAATTCTTTCTATGGACTTAGAAAAATCGAAGTGGTATTTGTATGGATTATTCTATGGACTTAGACAAAATTTGAATAATTTTAGGACTTGTAATTTTTTGGATTTTTATTCTATGGACTTGTAAATTTTTTCATAATTAACGTGTTTATAAAAGAGGGCTTCAAGATGTCAAAAGAACTTTTGGGACTAATAGCGGAACAAGAACAGGCGATGGGGATTATCCAAAAAATGCAAATAAATTTTAAGAACACAGGAAAAGCGAGATTGACAAGAGGATATGTCAAAGCGAGAAAAGAAACTTTAGAGGAATATTGGAAGAATTTTGTGGAGACAAATCGAGAAATAATAAAAACAGTAAAAAAAGAAGACATGGAGCATCATTCATATTTCATCAACGATTATTATTCGACATACGAAGAAATTTACATTGATTTAAAAGCGGAGATGACAGACATGTTAGAAGACACTTCACAAATTTCAAACCAAATGAATCAGAGCCAACATCCGAGTAAAAGCGAAGAAATTAAACTACCGAAAATAACCATTCCACAATTCACCGGCAACTATCAAGATTGGACGTCATTTCATGATTTATTCATATCACTCATCCACAATAACATCAATTTAGGAAATGTTCAGAAACTGCATTATCTGAAGAGTTGTCTGTCAGGTGAACCAGAGCATCTACTGAAACATTTATCGGTCACTGATAGTAACTACAACTTAGCATGGAGTATGTTAAAAAACAGATATGACAACAAACGCATCATTGTTAATTCGATCTTGAGCAGATTAATCAACCAGAGAAAAATAAACACAGGAACTGCCAAGTCGATTCGAGAGTTGCTAGATACCACCATAGAATGCCTGAACAAACTGAAAGCAGAAGGAGTCAACACTCAATCATGGGATACCATCATCATTCATCTTATAGTTTCCAAACTTGACACCGAAACTCATAAAGCGTGGGAAGAAGAAGTGAGCGACATGAACATTAACGAGTTACCATCAATGTCCAAGTTTTCAAAATTCCTAGAAAAGCGATTTCGAGTTTTAGAGACGATACAACCAATTCAGAATTCAGACCAAAACCCTAAGAAGAACGTCCAAAGTGAGCATTATCATGAAATCGAACTGAAATCATTTTTTGTAGCTGCAGAGATTCATAAATGTAAATATTGCAACCAAGACCACCGTATATTTCAATGCAGAGAGTTTCAACTACTTATACTTGAGGAGAAGATAGACGTTGTACAGAACAAGAGACTGTGCTTCAACTGTCTTATACCTGGCCACCCAGCAAGGTATTGTAAAAATAAATCATCCTGTCACACCTGTGGAAAAAGACACCATACACTGTTGCATAGAGGTTACACATACAGCCATTCCCATGAGAGAGAAAAACTTAAGAGAACAAGAGAGGTAGAACATGATAAACAAATCAGAAAAGCAAAACATGAGAGACAAAACAGAGAAACAAAACATGAGAAACAAAACAGAGAGATAAAACAACAGAAACAGAGCAGAGAGATAAACCAAGAGATTGAAAACAATGAAAAATACCAACCAGAAACAAAAAACGAGCAAGTAGGAAGAGAGATAAATAATCACGAAGAGAAAGGAGTAGATGAGTTACATGATAAAACAATGACAAAGTATAAAGAATACTACATAAAGAAGATAGAGATGAAGCACAACAGAAGAATAGAAAATCAAAACCAATCAACACCAAATTTTAATTCGGGAGGATCCAGAGTACAAAATTGGAGATTCAATAGCGAAAAGTTCACGACAAAGCCAAACAGAAGAAAATAATTATAAAACGCACAAACAAAAGTTAAATTAGAGTAAACCAAACGAAACGAGAATAAAGAGAAACTTACCTTAACCGAGGTAACCCGAAGTAACTGCATAGATAAACCTAAATAGATCCAATAATAACTTATCTTTCCTAAACCTAGCGTAGACAATGAAATTCTGAAATCACGTCGTGTTTATACAAGAAAACTAAAGACAAAGATGTATTCAAAATTTTGAAGAAAAAGCAATAGAATGATTTGACTATGATACAAAAGAATAAACAAAAAAAATACAGTCCACTGAAAGAAGAATCGAGCTATATGAAGAAAAATATGTACTTTATCAGTCAGTAACGTGTTTGGACAGTTTTGGAGTTAACATAAAGTACAGTCGTCACAAATTTACAGTAAAATGACCTTCAGTCATTTTAGGCGGGAGTATGTTTTGGACGATAGTTACTTTATTGACCGATAGGTGTCGCTGTACTTAAAAATAACCTAGATAACGTTTGACTGACTGTAAAACCATAAGATTGTTGAATGATTGAGGATTAAACGGATTGGCATAGCAACGGTGTTTGATGTAAACAGATGCAGTCTCCGGCTATTCGAACAAAACAAACAGAGACGGCATCGCATTTATACGTCAAATAAATTACACCGATTACAATTCTATTCTATTTATTCTATTTTATTTTTAACTAGTATTAAGCAAATCTAGCAAAACAAAGTAAATTAGAAACATGGAAAAAAATACAGGGATGGCGGGGCGATTTCTACGATGCACATTACAGAAAATATCTTAATAGTCGCGGCTTTACTGTCCTGTTCTAATAATACAAGTATTATAAATGCTAATTTTGGTGAGTGAGTGAATGAAAATGACGAAAATGAATCCTCTGCAGGCTAAGTCAAGAGCAACAATGTGAAAAGATATTAAAGTTAAAAAGCGTTCGTAGGCTACGCGACAGTTCCGTTGCATGTTGTAGGTGCCTGAAGCTTTTGTCGGAATCGTGACACCTGAAACGAGTAGGTGTTAATATAGGATTAGACACTTATTATGACTAAAGCCTGAAAGTTCAACGTGTGAACTAAGTTCTAATTCAGTGAAAAGATAACTACCTAATTAATGTGTTATGTAATCCAACACTTATATTATAAATGTGAAAGTTTGTGTGTGTGTGTGTGTGTGTGTATGTTTGTTACTCCTTCACGCTAAAACGGCTGGACGCATTTGGTTTGTAGATAGCTGGACATCTGGAAAACATATGAGCTACTTAGTATCCCGATATTCCCGTGGGATAGGGATAAATAAATAATAATAATAATAATAATAATAATAATAATAATAATAATAAATTTATTTCGACCAACTCGGATCATACACATAGAAATTAAGAACAATAAGATTACATATATATCACGGGACAATTCACACCAATTGACCTAGTCCCAAAGTAAGCTTAGCAAAGCTTGTATTATGTGTACTAAGCAACGGATAAATATAATTATATAGATAGATACATAAATACGATAATACATATTAAACACCCAAGACCCGAGAACAAACATTCGTATTTTTCATACTAATATCTGCCCCGACACGGGAATCGAACCCGGGACCTCAAGCTTCGTAGTGGTTCTCTAATCACTAGGCCATCTGGTCGTCTGAAATCTCGAAATAACAACCATTGGGCTTAGTGTCATGAAATTTGACATAGTGGCTTCTAATGGAAATGTCAATAAAAACCACGTTCTAATTTTCGGGAATTCCCGGATTTTGGAAAATCCCGGAATTTAAATTCAACTGCAGTACCTATCTAATGACTTACGCGTGCGAAGCCGTCGGTAAACTCTAGTTACATAATAAATTAGATGGAGCAAAACTTCACGATAGAGTCTACGTCCACTTACTCCCTTGCATCACTGAATCTCGAGACGAGGCTGTTTCGGAGATGATTCAGACGCATCAAAAGCGACCCGATGACCTTGACCCTGCAGATCATGGCGGACCGGTGTTAAGATAATCTCAATTTCTTTCAACCTTGGTGTTTTCCACAAACCGTATGTTATGTTTACCTTCATGTCTGTGCCCAATTGCTTGGATTGTGAAATTCATTAAATGAGAAAACTGGTTTAGAGCCACAATAAAACCCAACTGTCTGCCGTCGACGTAAATTATTATCTAAAATAAATAGCGATCGTTAAAAAACGAGCCTATCAGCCTTTCGCAGGGTCGGCAACGCACCTGTCATACTTTTCGAGTTGCGGCGATCTATAGGCGGCTATGTATTGCTTCCCATCAGGCGAACCGCATCCTCGTACCACCTTTTATTTAACAAATATTTCCAAATTGTAAGAGACTCTTCGTACACTGGTACCAAATAAAAAACATTGAATTATTATTAGATAAAAGCATAGTCGGCCAAGAAAGTGCTTTACCAATTGTAATGACAGTCCTAGTTCAGAAATAAAACAATAAGGCTGATTGCCATATTGACTTGTGAGTGTATAAATAGGGTTCGATGTTTTAAGCACTACAAATAACATTGAACCTTAGGGTGGTAAATAATTTCTTGGTCGACTATACCTAAGTATTATGGTGTTTTTAGACGCCCAAAATAAACTTAAGCACGGAGAGATAAAACAGCGACAAAACGGTAAGAAATAGTTTAATGTGTCACAAAGAAGCAAAATGGTGTATTTACGGCGAGGGCGTACATTGAATCCAGAATGTAGCGAAGGATTCTATAACTATAATCCTGAGCGTAATGAGGGATTCAAGTGTTAACGCCTAAGATGAAAATAATTTTGCTCCCGAGTGGCTCATACCGAGCATTAAAAAATTTAAATATTATTAAAGAACAACCAGCATAGAAAATGGCGTGGCTTTACAATTATCAACTTCAAAAGTGGCATTTGCAATAAAACACTTAGCCTTGAACAGAAAAGTTGCACTTTGCTCCCTCTCGTCAGGGAGGAAAAGTCACTTTTCTGAAGGAGAGGTGTGAAAGATACACATTACAATAGTCAAATCAATTTCCGTATTATTATTTTGTACCATCGCAACAATTACAGCACGCTTAGACGCGGCGCGGGCATGTGGCGGCGGCGCGGGCGCCGGCTCAGTTGCAGCACTCTGGGCGCAGCGCGCAGCCGCACGCGAATGAATACCGATATTTTATATTTAATTCATTTTCAAAAAGTTTATTTTAAATAAGATTCCTGAGTTGACTGTGATAAGTGGATTCTACGATGTTTATCGGTTTGTATTTTTTATTAGCTTTTATTTCATTATTTATATTAAAAAAAATATTTTTAGGGTTCCGTACCTCAAAACGGAACCCATATATAGGATCACTTTGTTGTCCGTCTGTCTGCCTGTCAAGACCCTTTTTCTCAGGAACGCGTGGAGGTATCAAGCTGAAATTTAAATGAATACTTAGTTACTCACGTCTACTGTCCCTTGGAGCTGTGAAAAAATCAAACTTCTAAGCCAATGCAATCAAAAGATACAGTCGTTTATGCTCGCAAGGGAATCAAAACCTACAGAGTACTTCCCGTGAACTCAGAATCTTGAAATTTGGTACGAAGCAACGTCTTATAGCACAGATAAAGGAAAAATTGCTAAAAGCATAAATTTATAGTTATATCATATAACAAAAAATACTTGTACGGAACCTACGGTGCCCGAGTGCGTCAACGTGCTTCAAATATTTAGTAGACATTAACCATTCATTTTCTTATGTATTTCACGAGTATTAAGAAATTTATTCATATTAATCGTGGTTTTATATGACTTTAATTATGACGATTTAGTCAGAGGTTTTAGTTAATACATACATTACTACATGTATTACAAATAATTCTGCAATAAATTCTTTGTAATACAAGTTAGTATGTATGTGTAAGGCTGCAACTTTTCGTAACATAATGTAGCGTAAGCTATACACAACACACATAACACAATTTATAAGTCTAAAGATATAACTGTACATGTAGCAGTAGTAATTTCACTCAGTATTAATTATCTGATTTCTCTGCCAATTACCGTCTAAATTAAATTCATTAAAATTTATTTAGGTACCTAGTCTACTATTGTCTTCTCATCTCACCCTATATTACGTCCCGCCTCTTCTCAGAAGGAGACGGTGTGGTCGTAGTTCCATCAGGCCCAGTACGGATTGGGAACTTTGCACTGCCATTGAATTTTCTCGCACGAAAGTGCAGGTTTCCTAACGATATTTTAATTTTCCGTAAAGGTCGTGGTAAATTTTTAATGTACATAAATTTCGAAAAAGTCAGAGGTGTGAGCCCGGCTCGAACTCACGACCCTTTGCTTGAGGGGCTTTGCGTAGGTTAAAACACGACTTTTAACAGAAACAACTTTTCATCACTTAAGCTCTGAAAGTAGGTTGCATTTGAAAATACAAACTGAAATATAGATGCACAGAAAAACCAAAAAAATAAGACCAACACTGGGATGATTCCCACCTAATCCTGATGGATTAGGTTTTACGGGATGACCGTAAAAGTAAAAATTTGGAATTGAAATAAAAAATACAAAAAGATTCCAAAAAAACCAATCTTAGTTTGCATTAAACTTGAAATCCGTGTTGTAAATTCGATTTACATCTTTAGGGATATAAGTAAATTTAAAAATTGAATGGTGCTCTTTTGTATTCACGACCTGGTAAAAATGGAGATTGTATTGCGTAATACTTACCTCCAAACCTCCATGCTGGCATAATGCTGCTGGCCAGTGCTGGCTGAATGTGCCAAAACCAGAGAGCGCGAGCCAATAATAAAAAAACAAAAGACGGTTTGGCGCGATAAATTTTCTTCCGCTCTGTTACAAATTGCGTAAACATTTATAACGGTTTTTCTTTATTTCCTCGCATTTGTGATGAAAAGTAGTGTGTTCAACTCGAGTGTACATGATCAAATACACCCGCGAACTATAAGCACCCTCGCTCGCTTTGCTCGCTCGTGCGCCTAAATATATTGGGTGTAATTGATCACCTAAAACCCTTGTTTATCAATCTACTATTTAACCGAAGGCAATTAAAATGACGATTTTACTGCCCATAAGCCCATAACTATTTTACTATGGGCGTTTACGACCTTGCAGAGATTTTGTCATTATTATGGAATCCAAAAGTACACGTTTACACGCATGTCGCCGAACAAGTTGATCCACAAAAGGTTCCGTTGCCTCAGAGGATCCTTGAGCCGCAGCGTTTGCGCAACCCCGCCGCCCGCCCACGCCGCTACCGCGACGACGCTCGGCGCGCGACCGCCGCACACGCACCTCATACAACGCTGCTTCCCAACAACACTACACAAAAGCCTTAAGCTATCTATCCGTGTACAGCAAACTCCATGATGTAATAGAAACATTCGATAACATTTTGGACATTCTCAGTACAAGCAAGCAACAAAGCTAGTTTGAAGCAAATTATAGATTATGGCAGGTCTAATTTGGGAATTTTGTGTCCTAACACACCGACTGTTTATGTCATAATTTTATAACTACACATTTAAAACCGCCTTTTGCGAATATGTGCCGACGTAAGGTCGAAGTTGAACGTGTCAAAACAATCTTTCTCAGTTATACATACATTTCCCCTTTGAATGATACTTTCTATCAACGACTAAACAAAATCTTTCTCCTTGTTAATGTTTAGATAAAATAGACAATCCCTACGGTTATACTAACAATCGCGCGCTATCATAATACGGCTGATGTGAGGTCGCTGGTGTTTGTAAACTCCCTACGTTGTAACCTGGTGACCGATAGTCATCGCCATCTGTGATTCACCTTCCCTCTAGCTTCTAGCCTATCTAATTATAAATACTATGTCATTCACCGCCTTGACACTACGTGCATTGTCCACCCGTAATTACAGACTATCATGGAGACAATCTTGCATAAAATGACTCATAAAACTACAGTTCAATCATGTAATGATCCATGATTAAGATTTGCCGCGGAAAAATATATCATCGGCATATCTTTTTCTGACAGAATGAAGAGAGAAAATGTAGGAATGAAGACCGAGAATGGGGTGCAGGATTGTAGGAAGACAGTCCACGAGATGGAGTGATGATTAGGTACGAGTAGTTGGAAAGAATGGATGAGAAAGACTAACTTTCAAAATTATGTTCAAAATTCTATCGGATCTTATAGGCAATAATGTTTTGCGGTTTTGGAGTGGACTTGGACTGGAAGTGCTAACCTGCCACCCGCGGTAGGTGTGTAGTAGCTTATCGCCCGCAGCGTCTGAATCCTGCGTTCTTTAATGTTCGGGACTGCAGGGCTACTACGAAAATCGAAACTCGAAGTTCGTGTTGTGCGGTCCCTCTGACACTTATACTATTTTACTATTTAATACGAGAGCGAGAGGGACGGTACGATACGAACTTCGAGTTTCGATTTTCGTAGTAGCCCTGCGGGTCCTTCTTACCCGGCGGGCGAGAATGACCACACCATTCAAGAACACAGTAATATGCAAAGGGCGACGTACCGCTACTTTTTTAGGGTTCCGTAGTCAACTAGGAACCCTTATAGTTTCGCCATGTCTGTCCGTCTGGCTGTCTGTCTGACCGCCGGTAAGCTCAGAGACCGTTAGTACTAGAAAGCTGTAATTTAAAATAAATATACATATCAGTCACGCCGACAAAGTGGTACAATAAAAAAAAGTAAAAAAAAATTTTTTAGGGTACCTCCCATAGACGTAAAGTGGGGGTGATTTTTTTTTCTCGACTAACCCTATATTGTGGGGTAACGTTGGATAGGTTTGAAAAAAAAAACAAAATTCAGGATGGTAGTAAATATATCAAATTTAGAAGGAAAATTATAGCGGCTACGGTTGCTTGAAACTTATTAGTAGTTTAAGAGTAAATAGCAGCCTAAGGTATAAAATATACCTAAACTTGGAAGATTCAGTACACAATACGAAATCCTTAGAAAAATATTATTTGATTTTTTCGTAATGGCTACGGAACCCTATCCTGAGTGTGTCCGACACGCTCTTGGCCGGTTTTTATTTTTACAATAAAACTGACCGTGATTGACCCCTATCACCTGATGTTAAGTGCAGGTGAAGCCAAAGGTATATCTCACTGGTTCAGTAACCTATTATAACTTGAAGAGCCCTAGATTGTATCTACCCGGAATAACCTAACCAACAAAAAGTTGAAAAATCCCCGACTTTGTCACTTCAAAGTTCAATATCTTACAAACGGCTTGATCGATTTTGATGAAACATGTCTAAGAATCATCGCTAGAAAACTAGATTTCAAATAAAAAAAATCGCATTGAAATCGGTCCACCCGTTTAAGAGCTACGGTATCACAGACAGACATACAGATAGACACACACACACACATATACAGACGCACAGACACACAGCACACATAGCGGTCAAACTTATAACACCCCTCTTTTTGCGTCGGGGGTTAAAAACAGACGACGGAAGCGAATTCCATTCCTTAGCAGTTTGCTTAGCAGTTGCCCTGTGTGAAGGGCGACCAGGGTCTAACCAGGGTCTGGTTGTGTACAGGAGCATGGCTGGTGGTGGCGCTGGCGGGCGCGTGCGGCGGCGAGCGCTGGCGCTGGGACGAGGACGGCGCGGGCGCAGCCTCCGTGCGCATCGACACCAAAGTGCGCTTTGTAGACGACAGCGCCAGCAGGTCAGTGTTTCATATCATAGTCATAATCATTTTATTGCTTTGGACATATGTGTACAAGGTCTTCAACCACACCATCATCATTTCATCATTTGCGACTTGCTCGTCCTGCTCAGCATGGGCCTTCTCACACATTGAGTGGGCTTGTAATATAAGCCCAGTAGGAATTGGGAATATCACGCAACCCTGAATTGCTTCGAGGGTATGCATACATCACACAGTCATACACCTTTTCACTGTAAGCTCATGGTATATTTTTTAGGGTTCTGTAGTCAACTAGGATCCCTTATAGTTTCGCCATGTCTGTCAGTCTGTCTGTTCGCGGGTATGCTCAGTACATATCAGTCACGCCGACAAAGTGGTAAAATAAAATAAAAAAAATTACCTCCCATAGACGTAAAGTCGGGGTGATTTTTTTCTCGACTAATCCTATAGTATGGGGTATCGTTAGATAGGTATTTTATATTTGGGGGGTTGCCTTAACGATTTTTCGATTCAGTGAAGTCGAGCGTCCCTCTGCTCTAAAATCTAAACTGTTGGTTGGAAAAATTTGAAAAAAATCAGGATGGTAGTAAGTTTATCAAATTTACAAGAAAAATTATAACGGATAAGATTACTTGAGACTCAGTAGGTTAAGAGTAAATAGCAGCCTAAGGTATAAAATATACGAAAACTCGGAAGATTCTGTACACAATTTATTTTATTTATTTATTATGAAACAAACAGTCATACACCGATATTCATTACAAGTTAACTTAGTAATATGTAGACCTATAGTTTCAACCACAATATCTCATTTCATCGTTTGCGGCTTGCTCGTCCTGCCCAGCACGGGCCTTCTCACATATTGAGTGGGCTTGTAAACCCAGTAGGAATTGGAAATATCACTCAACCATGAATTGCTTCGAATGCATAGATTACTACACATACATACACCCATTATTTTAAGTTCCGAAAAATTTAAATATCCGGGACCGGGCTTGAATTTATTAATACTTCTGAAGATATAAAAACTCAATAGCCATGGATCACTGTTTATTAATCGCACGACAGATTCAACCAAAAATGGGCTACACTGCCCTCTATCTGGCTACATGACCTTCTGCGTACCAAGCACAGTCCTCTGCGTGAGAGACCATAGGTCAAACCGCTAAATTACCATGGCTTTTTACGTACTCCCAAATACATAATTGCTTACCTGCCGCCACCATAAACATCAGAGATGACCAACTAGGTACTTAAAAATATCTGAACACGGCCGTATTATCAATCGCGTAAGAGCGTGTTCAAATACTTTTGTCACCAAGACAGCTTCTACGGATTTGATTGTGATTTTGCGAAAAGTTATCAGTCTCTTTTTTTAAGCGTTGCTAATATACTGAAGTCAAGTAGGTTTATATGACATGTATGTTGTGTATGCTATCTTTATTTTTTGTCAGGAGCTTAGTTCAAACTTAAATCAAGCCACACCAATTTGTTATGTATAAGGTATTATCGCGAAAACAATACGAAATCAACCATACAATTTTGGTTTCCTTGCACGATGAAAATTTGATCGCAGAAATAATAAATCGACCGTTGCTACCAATTAAACTACAATGCAATCAACGGAAATGTTAACCGCATCATTTACAACTACCATTTGCACCTTGACCCGAAAGCCTACGAGTAAGTTAATTTATTACATTCGCATTGCATGCACGAAGCACGTAATTCTCATCTCTAATTACACCAATTCTATCCCTTGATTAAGTCCTTGGTGCGTCACCATCGCTTTCAGCGCCTTACCCAACGCCGATACTCGTATGCCATTGTTTGCTGCGCTATAACATTACTGCTATTACGGTTGACACTAGAATGGCTGAACGTTGCACTACTTGCGTCATAAAGGAACGTCTCAGTCGCGTCTGCTCCAGGAAACGTCGCTTTTGTTGGCACATCACGTGCGCTCGTTGTAAACAGATTGACAGAGGCACAGACAAAGTTTGTCACTACTTACGTATTGACAAGGCGTTACATTTCGTGTTTTAGACAAAAGATGTCTGAATATCTTCCTGCATAGTTTTAAAACAAACTGACTTCACCGGTTTTGGTTTTATTCGCTTCGACCTTCAAAGGAGTCATCATGTGCCAATTGAATAACTTTGCCAGCACCAAGTTGAATAACGAGTCTGTTATGTAGGTAACAAGTAACTAGATATGATAGAACTTAAATGATTGCGATGGCTTCCTTTGAGTAAATTTCATAATTTGGCGGCGTTGCGCATATTTACTCGCAGGGCATTCCAAAATCACATTACAGCCTTTCGCTTGAACTGCGGCCAATCAATCTCTGGTTGCCTCACGCGGCGCCGGCGCCGAATATCGAGCAAAAAACCCGTGCAAGCTTCCGCAAGAGACAGCTCTGGGTTAGTGTGTTTAGCAACGTTAGTATTGATTTCATTTGCATTGTTGGCGGTTGCGTTAGAGCTAGCTCCGGCTGATAGAAGGCTGAAATTACACGTGCAATTGGTAATACGAATGTTAATTACTATTATGCCGTGTTACCTGATTTCTATCACCTTGCCTTGCCAAAGCTTGCCAAGATTTGTTTTAGCACTTTATTGTTCTAGTAGAATAACAATTATAACTTTGGTACAAAGCCGTATTACTTCTGAACTGAAATGAAGAAGATCAAAGGGTTTTTCATTTCAAATCAAGTCAGGGGTGGCGAACGAATGGCACGCGGCAAAAAATTTGAGCATGTCACAAATCATCGAATGTACAACCGCCATCAAATACTTCGAAATGGCCAAGGTGGTCAAAAATATTGGCTCATGCACTCTATTATTAAGGTATATAATATGCTGATACGAAGATCATGTATCGATATTTTTTACCACCTTGGCCACTCCGAAAGATGTATGTATGTATGTATGTATGTAAATACTTTATTATACATAAAACACAAAAATAATACGAAAAGAAAACAACAAAACAAAAGAGTACAAAGGCGAACTTATGGCTTAGATCTGATGGCGGCTGTACTACGTAACATAGTTTAACTTTATCTTTTTAATTGCGTCGACTTAGAAATACTTTAAGGAATAATATTTAGCAGATGTTAGTCTGATATCCATTTCACGCGTTTCTGAGAAAAAGGGGCTTGACAACAAAGTGATCCTATAAGGGTTCCGTTTATTCCTTTTCAAATATGGAGCCATAAAAAGTTCATCAGTAATTTTTAAATAGTGATCCTGATATTATTTGAGTTTAAAAGTTAGCAAGCCTCCAAAAGCTAGACTCCCTCGCTCACTCTGGACATTTAATTTTGGGATAAAAATCTAAGCTTGCCATCAGGCGTGGCTTTTTTTTTATTTACAAGTTATTACTTCAATTCGTATTTTCTAAGGATTGACTTAAAATTTGGTACCGATACGTAGTTTCGCACTCCTAGATCAAAAGTGAAATACTTTTCAGGAAATTCAAAATAATAACCTCGTTTTAATTTAGTCCTTCCAGAAAAGTTCGTACGATTTTCATAATGATATACGATTCCAGACACCGTCAGAACAACGTGCAAGCAGACGAGATCAAGGAGCCGACGGACACCGGGGGCTTCTACAACCGGCCCGCCGGCTCCGGCTCCGGCCGCTACCCGGTGCGCGCGGAGCCACAGCGCATGCGCGACGGCGCCTACACCAGGTACTGCCGCAGTTAACTGTGCTTTTGTTTGTATGTAGGTACATACTAGCAAATGCTAGTAGTATGCTAGTAGTAGTAGTAGTTTCGCTAATTATTAGCTCCCAAACTACTTATCCCATATTTTTACGTAGGCGAAATTTTATTTCCCAACTCAACGTTTCGCACTGATATCATTTCCCAACTAAAGATTTGACAAATTATTATTATGCAAATTATTACCTGGAATTTTATGAAGATGTCATTTTTGTGTGTTCGTCAAAGGTATTGATTGGCAAACCTACCTTAATTTAGCAACATATTGAATGGCATCCAACCTACTTTTCTAGTGGCAGTTATCTTGGCTGCTATAAAAAAAACCTAACATTGAAGGCTAACACAGACTACTAAGAGATACCTACTAACGTATAAAGCGGAAGCTACGCTCCGCTTTGCTCCCGCATTAACCTTCTGAACCTAAACTATCCAAGTCGCTTCTGCTCCGAACCGTCTTGCTCGCTCACTTCGCTCGCTTGCACAAATCAAATTGAAGTAAAACTGATATAAAAACAGGCCAAATGTTGGTTGCTAAGTGAAATTTGGCGAAACCGAAAAGGCAGTACACCGCGCGGGCGGCCCAACTCCCGCGCTTTATCTTTGTAATCTGTTGTCCGATATTTTAATTTCTATAACTGACGGAATAAATAGATTTATATATTTTTTATCCAGGAATCTACCCAATTTGTATCAGTTACATTGTGTGCAGGTACCAGTCGGACGGCACGCTGGACTCGCTGCAGTACTGCAAGTGTGTGTCCACGGCCGAGTGCACGCCGCGCACCGACCTGCCGGTAACATACAACTCTCTCACAGCCTAATTATAGCTCTGGGCTCGTCAAATGGCGGACCCAGGGTGGCTACTACGAAATTCGAAAATCGAAGTTCTATCGTCCCTCTCACTCTATAATCCTACTAATATTTTAAATGCGAAAGTGTGTGTGTGTGTGTGTGTATGTTTGTTACTCCTTCACGCTCAAACGACTATACGGATTTGGATGAAATTTGGTATGTAGATAGCTCAACATCTGAAATAACACATAGGCTACTTTTATCCCGATATTCCTGCGGGATAGGGATAAAATCTCGAAATAACAACCGCTGGGCTTACGCATAAAATTTGGTATGAAGGTAACTGCACGTCTGGAATAACACATAGGCTACTTTTTATCCCGATATTCCCAAGGGATAGGGATATAATCTTGAAATTTCAACCGCTGGGTTTAGTTCGAGTATATCGGAGTATATGGCCCGGTCCGGATCCGGACCGCCTGCCCATTATTAATGAAATTAACTCAGCTCATCGATGAACATTTTCAGGATTTAATGACAAAATTATCTTGCCCAAACTTTTTGCTTCAAAGTTGAGACTAATGGTTCAAAGCAAAAAATGCTTTTTTCACATTGATCCTAAGTATACAAAAAAATCTTGGAAATTTTGTCAGTAGTAAAGTAGAAACGGACCGCGTTGATAATTACCCGACTGCCCGAAGGAGAGTTATGTTTATCGAGCGTATGTATGTATGTCCATTTCTTTGGTCCTTGCTGCAGCCTAAACGGCACTGGTTTAGATTTTATAGAGGGGAGGGGACGCTCGATTTTATTACTTTAAAGTTGAATATTTTGCAAGTATATCACTGAATCGATAAATCGTCTTAACAAGTAGTTTTAGAAGACCTATCCAACGATACCACCCACTACAACATCCGTTAATGTTACAGCAAGCATGCGCTTCTGGGATGTTTCTTTGCTGCTACAAGAGGCCAAGCAAGAATCGTAACTCAGGTGAGATATCATCTTGGACTACCTACCTCCCACTGCAGGGTACAGGCCTCCTCTCCGAATGAGAGGGCTTGGGTAGTAGGTAATAAAAATATAAATTTGAGTTTGAGTTTGAGAATATGAACTAACTATGAAATTTATTGCGATTTCAGAATATTTCAATGAGATAGACGATGAGCGCCCCATGCTGCTGCCGAACTATGAGAAGAAAGGGGGGGCGTTCCCCGACGCGCCGGGGGTGGAGTTCGGGGAGAACTCGCCGCGCCTGCTGGCCGCTCGGCCCGTGCTGACCGGGCCCGAGGGACCCACCGGGCACATCGGGCCGCATGGACCCATCGGTGACACTGGCTCGAACCAAAGAAATCCCGGCCTTTTAGTCGGCCCTGAGGGACCCACTGGACACATCGGCCCACACCACCGCGATGACAGGGCCCACGCTGGACAAGACCGACCCAACAGCGCGTTGAAAGCTATCCATCGAAACACAGGCGTACTCGTGGGTCCAGACGGTCCCACTGGACACATTGGTCCGGCGCATTCTTCGAACAAGGGAGTTCTTGCCGGACCTGATGGACCCACGGGACAGATTGGTCCAGAAGAATCGGCCCAGAGAGGAGTTTTAGTCGGAAACGGAGGCCCCACAGGGTACCTCGGTCCCCAACAGTTCGGACAGCAACCGGTGCTGGTTGGCCCCGGCGGGCCGACCGGGATGATCGGGCCGGGAGGGCGAGGGGGGCGGCGCCAGAGCGTGCTGGTCGGGCCGGGGGGACCCACGGGGATGATCGGCCCGTACGGGTTCCAGGGTGGCCGAATGGCGCAACCGGGGCTCCTCATCGGGCCGGGCGGCCCTACCGGCATCATCGGGCCGGGGCGGCGCTTGCTGGTGGGTCCCGGCGGCCCCACTGGCCAGATCGGTCCCCGCGGCTACGGTCAGTTCGGTTTCTAAGTACCGTTCGATGTGCAGTGACTAATAAAACTAATTTATTGTGAACGCGGCGCGTGCGCGGCGCCGAGTGCTGTGTAAATATTAGTGTAGCGCTGACGACGCCGACGCGTGCTCAGTGCTAACTGCAACAAACACCGCCTCGCAGACCGACGGCCCCCTCCCTGTGACTACCACCGCTAAAACTTTCTGTTGACGTAGCATTAGCATCCGTTTTAACAAAAGGAATAATGAATCATTTTTGCAGGATTATTGAGAAGAAAATACGATCAAAGAATTCAAGGAGTGCGCATGCTTAACGGCGTCCCCCGCCGGCAAAAGAGGCCGGTGTGCAAGTGCTCTCATCATTAAACATGTTCCGAATCTCACGTTGGTTTTTATTCTGTCGTAATGTTTTTGTGTAGGCTCGTCGTAAATCTGTCGAGTGATTTCAGAAATAAAAGCGGCGAGTTTGTGTGCGGGGATCATAAAGTTTTGATAGACGGCGGCGTCTGGCGCGCGGCCAGCGCGCGCCGCCTCCCGCGCTCTTTTCAAAACGAATATTTTTATTCGAAAAAATATTTTGGCGTACTAATGCTGAGCGTTTGATGCTAATTTGACAGTAAATGTCCATTAAAATTTAAGTGCGAGTGGCATAATTCATATTTGCCGAACTTTTTCAGTCTTATTTAAACATTCGTTAGTCACAGTGGCAATACTCTGCACAGTTCATAATTCTGTAACGTCTGTACCTCTATAAAAATTCAAATAAACATTTTTGAATTTTGTACTTTTAAATAGGTAAAGTTACCAGCCCAGCACCAATAGGTATCTGACACAACAAAACGTGCATACATATCTGATACAACTCTATTTATAGGACCAGTAAGATTTGTCAGCTCTTTTTGCACGCTCCGTTTATTGCAGGTGACTGTACATACAAGTGATTTGATCTCTAGGTGAAACACAATTTTTATTACACTACCATAGAACTAGTAATGAAACAAATAAAAATGCTATCGGCTACATTCCAGAACCAACCTTGCCGCATTTTCATACTACCTACCTGTTAATGTGTGACCATTTTTTACATATTCATAGACACGTAATATCTAAGGTATACTTAATATCGAAAATACAAACTGAGACATGGATGCACAGAAAAACCAGAAAAAGAGGCCAGCGCTGGGAATCGAACCCAGGTCCTCAGCAATCCGTGCTGCGTGCTATATCCCCTACACCACCGCTGGACAGGAATCTAGACACGAATTTTCCTATGCATTCATATCTCAGGTTGCTTATTTCTACTACGCTACTTATGCAGCAGCACTAGCGACATCTATGTTTCGCTCTCATCGAGAGACGTCACACTCTTTCGGTACCAACCGCTCACCCAGACAAGAGATGTCGCTACTAAGCAATCAAATTATGATTGGTTTTTTTGGAGTATTTTTGTAAAAGTAACAAATTTGGAGTTGAAATAAAAAAATACAAAAAGACTCCAAAAAACCAATCGTATACTTAATACTTAGTACCTACCTACATTGCGTTTTCAATTACAATCGTTGCAATATCCTGTTTTTATTTTAAGAAATTAACTGGAGCAACAACCTGTTGCAGACTAAACCGGAAAAGTTAATATACCTGATCTATTTCTAGCCATATCGGCTTCTTGGGCCCTAAGCTCGAGCCACATTGTTTTCTGCAATCATCAGCATCAGCTTTAGCCGTTCGATAGATATAGCCTAGGGCTCTTCAAGGCTACAGTGAATAGGCTGTTACTAAACACGCCTTTGGGCTCATCTGCACTTTTCATCAAGTAAGATAGATTGACCTCTATTTCGGGAAATTCACTAGTCTAAAAAGCACCTGTTCGTGTCGGAAACGTGAAAAACATGGGCTAGGTTAGGTTAGAGCTGCGGCAAGGCGCTCCGCCGTGAACGGATACCGACGAGAGACAATCGGGGAACTTTTTAGATCACAACTTAGACCAGCTGCTTTTTAGACGAAGTGATAGTAACCCAACTTTTTTTTGGAGATGATTGATTTTGCTGTTGGTTAACGTAACAGTTTCGCCCTGACTGTGGAGGGCGTGCTCAGCGAGTCGGCACAACCGCTTCCAATAGTAACCCAATAAAAGCTTGTTATAAAAAAATAATAATAGGTAATTTGAATATAATATAAAAGATCATGAGTACTGACCGATGGTAGTGATGACGATGATGGAGTAGAAGAGCGCGCCGGTGAAGGTCCACTGGATGTGGTCGGTGCTCTCGGAGCCGTCCCAGCCGCGCACCTTCATCTCCAGCAGGATGGCATTCTCGAAATCCTGCCGAGGAAACACCACTTGTGAAACCAACACTGTCTTGGCCACCATTAGCCAAGGATGAAGGGTACGGAGCCTAAACGTGGACCTTGACTGCGGACTGCGGGGCTAATCCACAAATTCAATGTCGCTCAGCGAGCTATGGAGAGAGCAATCCTAGGGGTTTCTTTGAAGGATAAAATCCGAAATCACATTATCCGACGAAGAACGAAAGTCACCGACGTTGCTCAGAGAATTAGTTCGCTGAAGTGATGGTGGAGCAGGCCAGTCCTCGAATGGAGACCACGGACGGGAATATGTAGTTTAGGTAGGTAGGGCGTCCTGGGGTACGGTGGATGGACGACCTTAAGAGGGTCGCTGGCTGCGGTTAATGTGAGGGGCTGAAAGGAAGAGGCCTATGTCCAGCAGTGGACTGCTGTGGACTACTATGAGCTGATACAAATCCAAATACGTTTATTTGTCAAACATAGGTGAAAACAGGTGGATATAAATGACAGGTAATTTTCAGTAACACTATGTTGCGCCATAAGGCATACAAGTAGCCACAGTTTCACATGCAGCGTGCTTCTTACGAACAATTAACAATTCATAAATTTCAAAATACATATCTACTTATATACATAACACTAATATTCTAATTGAAATTCTGTCACAAAGCAAAAGTAACAAACTAGGTTACCGCATCCCTAACATACTCATTGACATTCATTATAATAAGCCTTCGCAATTAAAAAAGAAAATACCTACTGTTTTTTTTTATATTTCTGCGGGATTGATGATGATGATGATGAGGGTTCCGGGGACAAGCTGGTTCGTTCGCACTAATATGTAGGTTTTGACATCTTTGATATTTGTGTTAGGTTTGGGATTGGCTTTAACAAATGGATCGCAAGCAAGACTGTAACTTCAAACGGACCTCATGATACTTAGACTCTGTTTATATTAATCCGTGGACATGTCGGCGGCCGATCGTGAAATTCGCCAGAACACGAAATTCCTAAGCATATCGTGAAATGGCGCCATTTCATAAATTGGCTAAGGGACATCCGCCATATCGTTCAAAACTGACCGTTTAACGATTTGCCTAGTGACGTTTAGGCAGATCATGAAATTCCTAGGCATATCATGAAACGCCGCCATATCGGCCATAGCCATAACCGGCTCTACCTCTAAAAAAACTGGCTAGGTCTAGGTGCCTATCTGAGTTCAAAAAGTACCTACTATACCGTACACAATATACAGTTCTTGTGCTCGTATGAGACCCCTATTTTTCTATATTGATTCGACATACAAATCTCAAACTGCATATATCAACAAAATAATAAAAACCGATCAAGCTTGAGTCGATCTTAAGGAAAACATTTCATTTTTTTTACTATCAGGCTCTTCTACTTATGCTATATATGTATAGTGCCTGGCCAAATAATAAGGCAAAATATCCTTTACAATATTTGCAATAGATGGTAACAACGGTGTGATAACAAGGAGTGAACTTGTAAATTGTCTTCAGAACAACTTGTAATTTCGTTAAGCATAAGACAGTCAGGTTAAATGCTTTTGCACGGTCTATGAGGTCCCCAGCCGTAGGTACCTTGAGCATGACGACGACGTCCTTGGTCCAGTTGGCCTCGCTGAAGAGCGCCGAGTCCTTCGTCATGGTCCAGATGCTATCGGTCGTGTTGCGACGGAGCTGCGAGATGTTCATCTTGACCTGGCGGCACAGCATCACCAAATCGTTGGACATTGTGGACTGAATGGAGTGTCACGTCAGAACCTACCCAGCTCAGTTAGTTAGGCTAGCGTTTTGTAGCAGTAATTAGTGAGAATAATGATCTTAGTTTTTTCGCCGCATGAGATAATGGTTATATGAATAATTAAAAAAAACTAAAATAACATACCTACCCCCCATTAAGAGAGAACTCCGCAAAGTAACGCCTTATTCAATAAATTATTTAAAATCCCCAGTTGGTTTAGTTGTTCTGTCTTGGAGCTTATGTAAAATGTCGAGCTTTGGACTCATTAAGAAATACTAAAGCATTAGGAATTACCGGATATTAAAACATACATAAAAGGGCTTCAAACTTTGTAAACTGTGAGTAGTAGTGCACATAAAAGCAGTGCAATTTACAAAAACTACAGGTACGTCCGGTCTCAGAAAGGCGTCCATTAAATTACTTAAAAGAAATAGTTCTCTTATTCACTAAATATCCCACGTGCTAATATACTCGTTGATACGCGCTTTTCTTCACTTCAGTACGCGAAGCAGATACGGCGCCGACGGACAGATTACTCTCGTATTTACATTTGTATTACTTACTATTTAAGTGTGAAATCAGACGAATGTTTTAGTGAAGTGAATGTTTATTTCTAATTTGGACTAGCGAAGCCCCAGCGTCATTGGGACCTTTGAACAACTTGTAGAAGGTGATAATCCCACTATTTTTTTTTATACTTACTTATTATTATTGCATGCTTGACGACGACGGGCTGTGATGGCCTTTTTAAAATATTGTAACACCACTGTAATGACTCAAATTCAAGCAATCACGTTTCGTTCATTCATACATTCATTCATGAACAAAGAACACGGTCAGCGCTCGGCTGCCTCCTGGTGCTGGTGTCCAGTTCAAAAGGGTTACCTCTTTCTCGTGCGCGGCTTCGAGCTTCTCGAAGGTAACGGCGCCGAGGATGCAGTAGGCCACCACCAGGCTGATCATCACGAAGTGGGAGAACACCACCGAGCACAGCCGCCACGTGTAGTACAGCACCTGCGCACACGCAGCTGTACAGGTGACAGATGACAGGTAGTGCCACCAGAGAGGTCACGCACACAAGATAATGTCATGTACCTAATGACAGCGGGATTTGAGATCATTTCGGGATTTGACACCCATTCATTTATACTTTATCCTTTTATGCAATCAGTCTTTATGGAGCTGTGTGTGTAGGTAATCATTCACTTCAACTCTTGTGGCTAGGGTTGCCAACTATACTGTTAAAAACATTAACGTTTTACACTGTTTTTCACTACATTATACTTTTTAGTGTTGAACTAAAATAAAGTATGTAAAATACTGTTAGCAGCATCAACATTGCCTAACACTAGCACACACTAAGTCAGTACCTGCAGCATATATAGTCACAATAGTGGTGGTTCAGAACGAATCTGCGAATGTTAATTTAATAAAAATGTACCTCCTTATTTTATCTTAATTTTAGTTTTGATTCTGACGAGGTCTGTAAGGCTTTTAAAAATGAAACTAAATTTATAACTTGTGCGAGAAGCACCCAAAAATTTGTCTCTAATACATGAAAAGAAGAAAATACTGTTCATTTTTCTAAAATACTGTTTATTTCCCTTCTCAGACGTAAATATACTTTATTTCTTGTAAAAAAAGTTGGCAACCCTACTTGTGGCACTACCTATACTTGCCTATACCCACTGACTTTGGATCATGCGCCATGTCAGCTGGTGTCCGCATACTGGAGGACGAAAGATTAGTAGACCTCTAGAATATAAACTCCGTATGCGTAGATTCGTTAATCGCAATCCCGCGGGAACTTTGCAATTTTCCGGGATAAAATATATCTTATCTCCTTCCCCGGGACTTAAACTTTCGCATTATAATGGTGGCCATACACCATCCTTCATATCGTCCAATCAGCATGACGCTTCCACCATAATATTAGTGGAATATTATAGGGATACATTGTGAATCTGTTTAAAAAATATATACCTCGTTGTGTTTCTTGCCGGATTCTTCTCAACAGAGGTTTTTCCGAACCGGGGGTGAATTTTTTGACATTCTTAAGTACTTATTATAGCTTACCTACTGAATAAAGATATTTCGAGTACTGCCTTTTCGCAACGTAACGTTTGGCAACCTGTTTCATTTCGCAACTTTACATTTCGCAAACTCTAAAACTGTAAATATTTCAGGATTTATTTCAGGGCCATCGTGTAGAACCCTTTAGGTTAGGTTAGGTTAGTTTTATAAAAATCCTGAAATATTTACAGTTTCAGAAATATTAAACAGTTGGGAAATGAAAAGTTGCGAAATGAAACAGGTTGCCAAACGTTATTCGCCGAAACATTAGTAAACCAGATATTTTGACTTTTGACTTGAATCATCTCCGACCTATAGATTGGCTCCTTTAGATAGGCCAGTATGGAAAACTCGGAAACTATAAGATATAAAGATGTCTTCTAAGGAATTATGTCATCGGTTTTTCTTCGCTCTGTACTGTTTAGTGCCTATCTCCTCGTTTTACCTTGGCGCACTTGCTCGGCGGCGGCGCAGGGAACTCGGCGCGTTCCGCGCGCGGCACCACATCGCGACGCGACATCCTGCCGCGTCTCAATCACCACCACTGATCATCATGAACCACCACACACACATTGACAAGACACTGATGTTTACGAGATCTCACACATTTTCACTATCACTAAATTTAGCCAGTTTTAGTTAAAACAAGACGCTGACTAAATGGTCATGTGTTAGTTAAAACAAGATGAGGTTCAAGACGCGTGTATCGCCCGCTAGCTTCCGAGCGGCACTGCAACTCCGCTTTTGATCCCGCTAATAAAACACGATCTGCATATTTCTTTCAATCCCAAATAGACATGTTATGATATGTTTAGCGAAAATATTTACTTGGGTGAGTTATTAGCGGAGCGGAGCAGGCGGCGCCGGCGCGTGGCTAACACTGGACTTTACGAACAGCGACAACGCGTATTTGGGTCAAAATATGGGAAATTCTAAACATTGCGTGCGCGCAAGCTTGCCTCGAAATAGTTTGCGGCACTTTGCCGTGCCCTGAGACCAGTGTGGATGAATGGGCAATGAAAACAAAAATATTGTTGCAATTACTGCTCGCAAAATGCTTGAGCTCGGAATTTAGGTGAGCTACGTTGCCCTGAGAAGCAGATCGCTTCTTTGTATGCGGTAATAAACTACTGGACCGATTTTTATATACCTATAATTTATATATTAGAGAGGGTTAACTAGCATGGGGGTAACCTGTTGGGAAGCAATCACCGCCGCCCATGGACACCCGCAACACAAGGCATATCACAGGTGCGTTGCGGGCAACAGCTATAATGAAAAGACTTATATAAATTAGTACGTCGAATGTCGTCGCGGCTCATTATGCCAAATTGATGACCCATCTCAGTCGCTCTACCAAAAAATAAAACTAAATTTTACAAAATAAATTGTATTTACACGTTATACATAAGTAAATCAACTGTTCTTAAATTAGACGCCGTAAAACTAATGGGTAACATAAATTTGTACGTAACATGTGACATAAAATATATCATGAAGCGCCAGCTCTAGGGTAACCTAGGGTAGAGCAAGAGGAGCGGTTACTCTAGGGTAACCAAGGGTAGAGCAAGAGGAGCGGTCGCTCTAGGGTAACCAAGGGTAGAGCAAGAGGTGTGGTTACTCTAGGGTAACCTAGGGTAGAGCAAGAGGAGCGGTCGCTCTAGGGTAACCTAGGGTAGAGCAAGAGGTGTGGTTACTCTAGGGTAACCTAGGGTAGAGCAAGAGGAGCGGTCGCTCTAGGGTAACCTAGGGTAGAGCAAGAGGTGTGCTTACTCTAGGGTAACCTAGGGTAGAGCAAGAGGAGCGGTCGCTCTAGGGTAACCTAGGGTAGAGCAAGAGGTGTGGTTACTCTAGGGTAACCTAGGGTAGAGCAAGAGGAGGTCACTCTAGGGTAACCTAGGGTAGAGCAAGAGGTGTGATTACTCTAGGGTAACCTAGGGTAGAGCAAGAGGAGGTCACTCTAGGGTAACCTAGGGTAGAGCAAGAGGTGTGGTTACTCTAGGGTAACCTAGGGTAGAGCAAGAGGTGTGGTTACTCTAGGGTAACCTAGGGTAGAGCAAGAGGAGGTCACTCTAGGCACCAGATGGCAAAGAGCGCCAGATGGCAAGGTTTCTGGTGCAAAATAAAATTTTGATGGTGCCTTTTGAAAGGCGTAGAAGCAGTGTAGACAACCTCGCTCTACCTTGGTCAAAGGCTAGAGACGGCGTTGTCATGGCATGAAAATCTCAATAAATACCTACTCACACCTACATTTTTTTAATTAAATTACTTGGAATGAAAAAGTAAATTTACATTTTTATGAAAAATATTCTTAATTAAAAAACAACACTGTTAGAAGAACTTAGGTAAGAAAAAAAACATAATTACATTAAAAGTAAGTATTATTCTCATCTACATAATACAGTCAAGTTCATAAATGTACTTATATCTACCTATATGCCACTAGTTAAGGTAGTTGTATACATTATCCTTCAGAGTCGTAACTTTTTTAACAAATGTAGTGCTTAAAAGCTGAACGTGGGTAGCTTTGTGTATATTATTTCAACATCCTTAAAATTCTTTATTCAATGATCAATTTATGCTTTATAAAGTAAATTCGGCCGTTATTGTCAGTGTTAATTTGTTTGTTTTTTTATAAAGTAAACGAGTTCACGAGGATATGTTAGACGCGTTGGCTGTCATGGCTGTGTAGACATTTATGAGCTGAACTGTACAGTAAAAGTTCGTCGTAATGTTATATAATATGTCCACTGATAACAAAATAGGCAACAGATAGCAAAATAATTGTTTCAGGTCATGATATGGACCTCCACAGCTTATCGAAGCCCTAGTATCATGTCAGTGAGCGAGCGCTCGCGCATTAGACACGGAGGCTTCAGGTATTCGTTAGATTACGTTATTAGATTAGATGGTCAGCAAGCCGGCTTCATCTCGAGCTCGTCCTTGGGCCGGCTGGCCAGCAGCTCGGCCTCGCGGATGGTGTCGGGCAGCCGCGTGTGCAGCGTCTCCGGCGTCGTCAGCATCAGCGCCGCCGCCACCAGCGCCGCGCACCCGAACAGCACCGACGGCAGCCACTCCACGTAGATCGCCTGGAAGTACGACTGTTGTGTTACTGTCATACTGTTTACGCTTAGCTTTGAACTTGACGTTGCCCGGTCTCTCATTGTGGTATTACGTTGTTTCTCTTAAAGTTCCAGTGTTTACTTCCAGTTCCATCGTGCTCGAGCTGATCTGATGATGGAACTGGATGTAGATACTGGAACTTTAAGACAGAACAACGAAACCTAGCCGGATTTGCGCTTTTAGAATCATCTTTGGACGTGCCTACTTTGACCAAGAATGGTATTCAGGGTCTGTTGATGGAGCAGTCAGGCAGGTTTACCAATAAAGCGTGTTTCTAAAGTATGAACATTTTTTCTGTTGTTAGTTGACAAGCGATTGACCTCTATCTATCTACTTAGGAAGTAAGATGATACCGAAGGTGTAACTCACTGATTCAGTAACAGCTTATTCGCTCTAACCGTGACGAGCCCTAGGCATCTGCAGGTGGGTCTAGATTGTTTAATTCTTCGGTTTCGTTATAAAAAATGCATTTGCTTAGTTGCGTAATCTATGAGAACCTCCATAATAAAACCTCTTCATCGATAATGAGCAAGGTCATTTGTGAATACTCAGCAACGACAGTTTAGGACCCTATAACTTTGCAGGAATTCAAGCCCTAATGAATGGTTTACGTCAGCAGACACGATATGTTTAGTTTGTTTATGCAATACTCACGAGCAGCGGCATCTGCGGCGCCACGATGGAGCCGAGCCGGCCCACCATGGAGCAGAAGCCGAGCAGGCTGTGCCGCGCGTGCGTCGGGAACAGCTCCGAAGTGTACATGTACACGCCGCTGAACGCTTGCGTTATGGCGATCTTGCCCACCAGGTAAAGCAGCGTGGCTAACCATGGCATCGCTGGAAAGGAGGAGGAGTGTTATACAACGTTTATCGTGTCTTATCAGCCATGGGAGTCCACTGTTGTTAGTTAGTTAGTTCATCATGATGCAAGCAAGGAATCTAAAAAACTAGTGGCATTCCCTTTTCGATTACTAGTTCTGTGTGTGCAACGCATGAAAGAACTAGTTTCCGTATCTCATCTTCTTCTTCATTTTCATTTCATTTGATCTTCTTTCCGTATCTAACTTGGAGACTTCAAATTTGGCGAAAACCTTGAGATGCACTAAGTTTTTTTTTAATCTTATGGGTAAAAGAAACTAGGCTAAACTAGCTTATTCTGCCACGTGGCAAAGCCGTGGGCATAAGTTAAAATCATAAAATATTTAAAAATAAAGTGTCACATCTTAATGAGGGCTATCGCGAATGAATTCGCCGCTAGAGGCGCTAGTGTAGCATAAGGTCTCCGAAATGTCAAATCTCATAGTTTTTGGGTGAGCTACGCGGGTTTATTTATAATTAGAATAATTTTGTGAATATTTTGCAATATCTGAAATTAATTATGGCAAATATGCGTTCCGGGGCAATGAATGTCTGTGTTTTGAGACAGTTTTGTCTTTCGGAAACCTTTGTCCTCCCTTTTTTCCGAACAAAACAGGGACTATGCAACACTGTGGCATGCTCGATATTTATATGGTACGGTTTTAAGGTGTATTAAATATGATTTTAATCTAAACTTTGTTTTCACGCCCGTAATAACAGACTTTCAAAACCATACTTAAAATCCTCACGCAACAGTGCGCCATCTAGTGAGACAAAAAACGATAGCCCTCATAGACTTACTGGGAGGAACAAAGGTGATGACGACGCAGGAGATCCCGCAGACAACGTAAGCGACGAGCAGCGTGCGCTTGCGGCCGACGCGGTCCAGCACCAGCGCGTTGGTGACCACCGCGATCACCTCGACGCTGACCACCAGCATGTAGTTGGTGTACTTGTCGCCCGCCAGCGACACCGAGTTGATCGCCAGCCCGTAGAACACGAACGTGCACGTGATCCACCACCACGAACAGATCGCCAGCCGCCTCATCATTATCGGTGAGCGCAACACCTGCATCCACAGACCATCTTCTTTTTCTACCTCCTTCTTCTCATCCACTGGCACTTTCGCCTCCTGCAGTTGCCGCAACATCTCGTCCGAAAGCGTTATGTTGTTCATCTTCGCCGCTTTATTTATGATCTCGACGGCGTCTTCTGTGCGTCCCTTTGACAGCAGCCACCTGATGCTCTCGGGCAGGAAGTAGATGTAGAGGAGGAAGAGGAGCGACGGCGGGTAGACCACGAGAATAAAGGTGCGCCAGTACTGGAAGGTCTTAGCGAGCATCGCGAAGCTAAGACCGCCAATCACCAGTGTGATGCCGAGGAACGCCGTTGTCAAAACGCGTTTGTCTTGACCGAGGAGTTCGATAGCTGCAATTAAAAAGTATTACATTGAAAACCTCGCAAATATCTCACTATCCGATACTACGCGAATTTTTGTTTATCAGAAAATAGTAACGGCACCGAGCAGTATCAAAACGCATGCGCTAGATGGCAACACTCACAGAGCGGGTGTGACTGACAGATGTCATGTCAGTGTTTGATGCTGTGATGTAGTAGGTAGTCCAGTCAGCTGTTCAATTCAATGATTGGATACTTATCTTATGAAATTATTGTTTTTCTTCGTTATGTGGTTTAAAAGTGCAAAGGCTAAAATATATTCTCACCGTTGATCCTTTGGCTGTGTATTCGCCCAAGATGGTGGTATTTTACGGTGTTATCCTGTTGTAAGTAGTTTAGCTGCTAATGACTTCACAATTTTTGCTTCGAAAGTAAGCGCATTGAGTTTATAACGAATTAAAATGTAAACAGTTCTCAGACAACGTATTTACTTGGCCAGGGTTGCCAGTGTATCATTTTTAAACCGCTTTTTTCTTCGGGGATCTTCCAACATGACATAGTCACCCCTCTGAATTTATCATTCGACACCATCGACTCTGCAATTTTATCATGTTGGTACGGTTTAACGTAGTGTTTTTAGTTTTTTCAAGCTTCAAGTTGCTACGGGCTTCAGTCACGTACGAAATATTAAACAAAAATATTCTTCCGTATGAAAGAAACAGCTTCTTACTCATGATGAAGGCGGCTGGGAAGGCACTGGCGCCGGCCACGGTCTCCAGGAACTCTACGGTGACGTACATCTCGTAGGAGGTGGAGAATGCCTTCAGCGTGCCGATGGCGCCCACCAGCACGCAGCTCAGAATGAGGGCGCTCTTGCGGCCCCATCTGCAACACAATTTCGAAGGTCGTCATCATCAGCTTGTAACAAGGCTAATTAAGCCTTGTTGTGTTTTAACCTCTTCTTCATTTCATTTTCGGTTCGTTTAAAAATTCAGTACAAAATTTCAATTTTCGAATATCCACTGTACTTTCATATTCAGCAATTTGTTTTTATGTCAAAATTGATTCTCAGATCTATACCTATTCGATCATAATATGTCATAACAGTTTCACAGTGCAGTTAATTACAGCGTTTTATAACCACACATTTGTATCCGTTTTAGCTTATTTACAACGTCCCAAATTTATTACTTACTAGATGAAAACCCGGCTTCGCTCAGGTAAAATGTAGACTAATAATAATATGTTTGAATTTTTTTTTTTGCCAGTAAAGACTGTCGTAGTTACTTATCGAAAAATCTGACGTATATTCCCAGCCTTAATTATTATCACAAACAATTTAACGGCTAACCTACGTATCGGTATTGCACCAGTAGATATTTCTCCTAAATCTTATTTGCCCAAATAACTATGATGTCTGTCTCATAATCAAAGAAATTAGACCTAAAGGGCCCCCTTACGGTACGGTACGATTCGTCTGTACGATCGATCTGATGAAAATCGACGAATCGTACCGTGTGTGGGGCCCTTAAGAGGTCACAATGGAGAACGAAATGCAAACCTGTGACACGTGATGACACTAACGCCACTTTGATGTGATGTCTTTGACATGTTTATTTCGCAACGCCATTATATACTTAATTGATTCAAGTTTATATTGATAATACTCGATAATCCGAATTTTCCACCTGCAAGTTGTCGACTCGGATTGACTAATTTTTTACGCTCTTCAATTTGATGTGCATTTCGTTCGAGTCTACCGTACCCCTTGACGAAATTATTAATATAGATTATAAGTGTGTTTTTGTATGCATTGTTACAAGTGCCTTCTATCCTACATTTAATAAACCTCTTGAACATCTCCTGTCTTTATCTTCATCATCATCTGTCGCACGTATCGCGACAAGCTCAGCCATGGGACGTCCACTGTGTGAGATAGGCCCCATGGACTGCTTCCATCATTTAATTTCATGAGGGGGAGGGGGAGGTGCCAATTTTCGCCACGCGTTGCAAGCGGGTTGACAAGCACAGTATAGGATGTAAAAGTAGCCAAGAAGACGCTGCTGCCCAGCGTCTAGTATTATACCTCAGCCGGTTTTTTTTTTTTTTATTCGACTGGATGGCAAACGAGCAATTGGGTCTCCTGATGGTAAGAGATCACCACCGCCCTTAACCATCTGCAAAACCTAGAGGCCTAAGATGGGATAACTCACATAATAATAATAATAATAATAATAAATAATTTATTCATAGACCATTGCGTCACATGCCAGTAATTTCACCGGCTGTCTTACTCTCCACGCCGAAACACAACAGTGCAAGCAGTGCTGCTTCACGACAGGATTAGCGAGCAAGATGGTGGTAGCAATCCGGGTGGACCTTGCACTAGGTCCTACCACCTGCATAACCTGTTTCTACTGCGCCCACGGGAAGAGAAGGGAAGGACGATATTCTTACGCCGGCGCTCCACGGCAATTTAGAGATATCGGTTCGGTTTTGAATGAGCTGACGTTATCAACTGATTTCGCTAGTGTTCCAATAGACAGTCGCAGGGTACGAGTATTACCGGTCGGAAATGTATCCAAGGATGGGCAGCGAGACCAGCATGCCGATGTTGTGCACGGTGCCCACCAGAGTGCGCTTCCACTCTTGGCACGCCAGGTTAAACTGCAAACAGAGAAGCGGGTAAATAAATTGAATACAGTAATAATTACAGAAGATCTCTCGTTGATCGCACTAGCAACTTAATGTATCATGGACAGGGATATTTGGAAATAATTCCGATCCGCATTAGTGATCCCTTCAAATAGCGAACCTACTGTGTTAAAAATAAAGTTGTGTTAAATACTTGTGATGTATACATATCATTTCATAATATTGTAAATCTGTTTTAAAAAAATAACTCGTTGAGTCGTTGAGTTTCTTGCCGGGTTCTTCTCAACTCAACAGAGGCTTTTCCGAACCGGTGGTAGATTTTTTTTGACATTGTTGTAGCCTAAATTGAATAAAGATATTTTGACTTAGACGTTGAATGCTGTCGTATCGTAACGTACTTGGCTTAAAATTTTAATCGGCTAAAACTAACTGTATGTACAGTCAAGGGCAAAGATATCGACACGGCCAAAGTTGCAAAAATATGTATACACGACTTTATGCACTTAACATTAAGGCCGTGTATACATATTTTTGCAACTTTGCCCGTGTCGATATCTTTTCCCTTGACTGTACACCACTGTGTACTGTGCTTGCTATTTATGTTGTACAATAAAGAGTCATTTGCATTGTATTGTACATAAACCGCTGTAGATAAGAAGTCGTGGTAGCCTAAGTGCGCCTTTGTGACCACCAATGGATTTGAAAGAATTTGATAGACATTTGCCAAGCTCTAGTGGTTTAACCTGTGCGTGCCTGTGCTTAGTCCGTCAGTCAGTCAGTAACCTTACTCATTTATAAGTATAAGACGCCTGCCACGTGCCATCCTTTAAAATTATTTCAGCATAAAGATTTCTAGCCATCCATTCCTCTTCTTCGTAATCCATAAACGACCATCAATCCAATCGAGATTACAAAAAAGCCACACAGCTGCGCCTACGCTATTGTTACGTTTTTATTGAAACCGTGCTGCATCAGTGGCGCTATCTGGTGGATGCGTTTGGAGGTGAAGGTCGGCCAGCGCCGGCAAATGGGCGACGCGCGCGCCGCGCAGGGTCGCGCGCCCACGAGCGCGCACCCGTGCGTGACTGTATCCGATCGTGATGAGATATTTCTATTCTATTTTATCACTATCAATAACGTGAAATATTTTGAATTCAAAACATAAAATTGTCGGAAACTTGTTTTTTTAAACTCGACTTGTTTTTGTAGCTCTCAAGCAGATTTTCAGCAGAATGTCCAGCTCAATAACGTCTGAATGACATGCTTTTTAATTTAGTTTAACTCATTCACAAGAAAGAGTACTTACTTAACTAACAACTTTAACACTTCAGTCATAGGTGTGAAGTATACTTTAAAGTTTGTTTATTTTTATTTATGTACCTCTTAATTATCGTCGTCAAAATGTGCGAAGTTACTTTACCTAACACAATTATCTAATCCTAGCGTTATTTAAATATAAAAAATTTTCGATTTTCCTTACTAACTACGCAAACATAATATATAACACTTCGAACTTTTCATGGAATTATCGGCTAATATTTTGTTAGTTAAATAAATAAATAACTGTTAAATACTTGATTCTACGACTAATTAGAAATTAATCTGGCTATCAAGGTATCGACTACCGTATTCTAGTGTTGTCCCCGCGGACCGTCGTCTTATCGAAGTATTTAATCAACGTTCGTTTATTGTTCGACGACATAACGGCGCTCTGTGCCGGCCGTCGCGCTACATGTCGCGTCGCACGCGCACCCATTCTCATACCCTAGTAGGTGATAACACTTGGCCATTATACTTGTCCCTTTTCTACCGAAAGACACGTTAAATATTACGTAATATGTATATTGAACATCTGAAGTTAAAATGTCTATATCGATGGTGGAAGTCTCAATTGACGTAAGGGACAAAATGCTACTTTTCAGGAGAGCGAAAAGAAGTTTTTGGTAATTTTCAAACCCTCACAGCATTGTTAATGTTTAACTTAGCAGGACGTTATAATTACGTAAAATCTTGAATTTTCTTGCTTTTCAACGTGAAACTATAGACATTTTCGTAAAAAGCTTAATAAGAAAAATAGCTGTCCCTTACGCCCGTGACATACGGGTGTCATAGCCCCTTACACCCATAAACCGTAAATAAATAAATAATGTAGTAACCGATTTTTGGTCTTATAGGACATTTTATATTTTATTTGCTACATATTTGGACGTAAGTTCCTGTAGAAAAATTAAAAAAAAATAGTGAATTAACTCAAAGAACCACTTTAATTATTTAAAATAACGCGCAAAAGCCATAATTTTGCACGTCCCCTTAAAAAATATGTAATTTGTAACATTTTCTTTAAATGGACATTATAAGTTAAAAGTTAAATAAAACTCAAATAAATTTTATAACGTTTTAAACTTTCGTGATTCTCACTCATAGTCAAAATACCACCAACGGGACTTATCACGCTAACACACACGAGTAATATTTACCTCGACGTTTCGGCAACATTGCAGTGGCCGTGGTCACGAGTGGACTGAAGTGTGGGGTGTCAAGTCTGCCTAGCAGCGCGAGTCCTTCGAACTACCCGCACTTGATCACTAATAGTACCAGCACTCGTATCACGAACTACCCGCGTCACCCCATCACACCGACTCACAACACTCATCCCGACGTCGACACTTATTAATAACAGGATTCCACGAAGATGAAAGCTTATATCCATCGTCCCGGTTGACATTTTTATGCTTTTTTATTTCAACTGCTTCACGTACCATTCTTGAGTAGAAATGACGTTCCGTGGACAGAATTTTGGGATTGTGAAGCTCAATCCAGTGGTTTGGTCCTGACTCCAACAAATGCTCGGCTATGGCTGACTTGTTTGTTTATAGCTGAGAGGGTCAAGGAAGATATTGCAGCTGTTAAAAATCGCCAAGTAAATAAGTTTTTATCCCGGAAAATAGCATAGTTAGCGATAAACGAACTGATGATGTTGTTGATGACGATGATGATGAAATGATTTTCACTACCACCACTGGCGTACTAACTCTGCTTGCTTGCATTATTGCTTACATGCTTGCTTGCTTGCATGCTTGCTTGCATGTTTGATTGCATGCTTGCTTGCACTATTTCTTGCACATTTGGGAGTATTCTTGCTTGATTTGTTGTTTGCATGCATGCTTGCCTTCTGGCTTCACGCTTGCTTGCATGCATGCTTGCACTATTTATGCTTCCTCTAACACACTGATTGCAGCTGTGAGGGAGTGGGACGCCAGCCCGCTTCATGAGCGCTGGAGGAGATACCATAGACCGGTCATCGCGGGATCGGGGTAACCCGCGATGTTCATCTAACCCAGGCCGATAAAATTGCATGTTTGTTGATTTGATTGACAAAATTACATGCTCACTTGCAAGCTTGCTTAGGTGGTTGCTTACATGCTTGCTTGCTTGCTTGCTTGCTTGCATGCTTGCTTGCATGCTTTCTTGCACGCTTGCTTGCACTATTTCTTGCACATTTGGGAGTATGCTTGCTTGAGTTGTTGTTTCAATCACTACAAGTTCTAAAAACCATCTGTTTTGATGCCTCCTACGACCTAACATTAACAAGGTATTTTAATGAACTAAAAGAAGCAAGCAAGGTATTTTACTTTAAGTGCCCCTTACACCCATAAAGTAACCTCAATTTTTAAAATGTCTGTTTGTTACTGTCCCTTACGACTAACAATTTACTCTAGTTTTAGCTTTTGATGTCCCTTACGCCCATAAGAGTATTCCTTATTTTATAAGTTGCTGTTGTTTAATGCCCCTTACGACGTACCAATTACACCTTTTTTTAAATGTCTGTTTGCTACTGCCCCTTACGACCGACAATTTACTCTAGCTCTTGCTTTTTATACCCCTTACGCCCATAAAAGTATTTATTATTTTATAAATTGCTGTTTTTTAATGTCCCTTACGACGTTCCGATTATACCATTTTTAACCCTCAACATACATAATTAATTATACAGGCCAATTATTATTATGTATGCATCATCATCTCGGCCTATATACGTCCCACTGCTGGGCACAGGCTTCCTTTATTAGGATCTGTCAGGACAGCTTAAAATAAACAAAGTAGCTAAGAGAAATTTACCTCAACATCCTTGACTGAAATTCCATTACGGAAATGTTAGCTCGACGTCAAGCCATTAGGGGATCCATCAACTTAATCTTCTTTTTTTGTTTTGCTTTTGGCATCTTATAAAAAAATACGCGCGTTGACAAAGAACAAACGTAGGCAATCAAATACGTCCTCCGTGTTTGACGTGTCTGACACGACTGACCGAATGTGCAATGCGCAAACGCTCGGCGCGTGGAAGGTAGGTAGACGCGTTAGTATTTTGATGTTAGGTACAAGAAATAGGTACAGGCGGTAAGGTTACGCCCAACAACTTCTTGCTTTTTTATCTTATTCGTTATAAAATGTTGGGGTGTAAAGGGCAATGAAACAATAATTGACCCATACGCCCTTTAATTATATTTGTTGGTTTTTTTTTAACGACATGAGCCGAGTCGTAAAGGACATATGAGACTGCCACAGCCCCTTACGACCCAAATATTAAAAAATAATACATTTACGCCATTTTTCAGCTCAAATATTTTATATCATGTCCCTTAAGCTATTTTATTTTAAAATAATAAATGTTGATAACAGCAAAAGTAAGGGGCGTATCGTAACTTGAATACTACCAATCGACAGAGAAAAAAAAACTCTAATTTTCTATGTTTAAAAGTGATTTTCGGTATTTTGTCCCTTACGCCAATTGAGACTTCCACCATCGATATGTCTAAATCTGTGGTCTTAAATATAACCGCGTGGCGACAGATAGTAATAGCAATATCAAGTCACAAATGGACTCTAATGTTTGCTGATGACTGCGTTGTAATAACAAAATGATCTTCTACCTATTAGCTGTCACAAATGTCATGATGCAGCATCCTACTTCCTACTATATACTATACTATACTATAATATAATAAATGCGAAAGTTTGTAAGTCTGTTTATTTGTTTGTTTGTTGCTTCATCACGTCTAAACCGCTGAACCCATTTAGATGAAATTCGGTACACACAGATAGTTTGAGTCCCGGGAAAGGACATAGGATAGTTTTTATCCCGGAAAATTGCATTGTTCCCGCGGGATAGTGAAAACCGAAATTAACGCGGACGGAGTGCCAGCAAACGCAAACGAGCAAGTGGGTCTCCTGATGGTAAGAGATCACCACCGCCCATAAACATCTGCAACACCAGGGGTATTGCAGATGCGTTGCCAACCTAGAGCCCTAAGATGGGATACCTCAAGTGCCAGTAATTTCACCGGCGTCTTACTCGCCACGCCGTAGCACAACAGTGCAAGCACTGCTGCTTCACGGCAGGATTAGCGAGCAAGATTGTGGTAGCAATCCAGGCGGACCTTGCACAAGGTCCTACCACCTGCAAACGCAGCCTTAGACTTTAGCAAACTAGTTCAAGTGTACAAGGTTACCTCAGTGACGATGGTGTTAGCGGAGGCGTAGAGCCACTGGTCGCAGGGCAGCAGGTCGTCGCCGAAGGCGGAGGCGGGGCCGCAGGGCTCCGCGGGGTCGAGCGGGGCGCGGCGCGCGCAGCGGCGCTCGCGGGCTCCAGCCGCCTGCGCCGCCGCCAGCCACGCCGGCTCCACTCCGTGCTGTTGGCGGACTCGCATTCTGGGACCACGCATCTGGAAGAAAACATTTGTTTTATCAAATAGCTGGCAAACAAGCCTGCGGGCCACCTGATGGTAAGTGATCACCGCCGCTCATAGACGATTTCTATGCCATCATGCGCAAGGAGACTGCCTCGACGCTCGGTAGGCTGTGGGCTAGTCCCATCCCCATTCTGCAAACTGTGGCGACGAGATATGACTCGCCTTGCATGCACCACTTTGCCCAGGTGCTGATCAGCAGAAGATGAGTCTCCTGTTGGTCTGTATCTTTTTTTCAATGTTTACTGTACACTAACATAGTTTCTTAAGTATTTTTCATGTTTACTAACTCTTGGGCCATCTGTATGTCTTAATTTTGAATTAATAAATAAATAAATAGAACCTACAGCATTATTAGGACTGCGGGTGCGTTGCCGGCCTAAAGGGGGGCCAAAGGGGAGCGGGAGAGAGAGGGGGGAGGGGAGTAAGGCCTCCGGATCTCCCACTCACCGTACGAAACACAGAAGCAAAACTACTATATCACGCCGGTATTTGTTCTGGGGTATTTTGTGTGTGTTGGTATTTGAATGATTACTCAAACTTCGCTGTGTATTAAGTTCCCAAAGCACTGAGCCCGCGTGGAAGTACGGCCAAAGCTATCTCATTCTGAGAGGAGGCCTGTGCTCAGCTATGGGACGTTATAAAGC
>NC_133487.1:19200181-19200597 GCF_025370935.1 Choristoneura fumiferana | reverse complement strand
CCAGTGCTATTAGGTACTTCACACAAACCATTGAATCTCTTCGTAGGTTTTCCTTCACCATAAAGATTGACACATGATTTTCGTAAAACTCAGAGGTGCGAGCCCGGGCTCGAACTCACTACCAAACTTGAGAAGCTACAGGTCAAACCAATGGCTACCACGACTTTAGGAACACCACAATTTAGAACAACGGAACGATTACTTATTGTACAATAGACACAGAGGTAGTAGACGACCAGATGGCCTAGTGGTTAGAGAACCTGACTACGAAGCTGAGGTCCCGGGTTCGATTCCCGTGTCGGGGCAGATATTTGTATGAAAAATACGAATGTTTGTTCTCGGGTCTTGGGTGTTTAATATGTATTTAGGTATGTATCTATCTATATAATCAATATATTTATCCGTTGCTTAGTACC
>NC_133487.1:19140054-19200081 GCF_025370935.1 Choristoneura fumiferana | reverse complement strand
ATCCACCTATATGCCACTAGTTAAGGTAGTTGTATACATTATCCTTCAGAGTCGTAACTTTTTTAACAAATGTAGTGCTTAAAAGCTGAACGTGGGTAGCTTTGTGTATATTATTTCAACATCCTTAAAATTCTTTATTCAATGATCAATTTATGCTTTATAAAGTAAATTCGGCCGTTATTGTCAGTGTTAATTTGTTTGTTTTTTTATAAAGTAAACGAGTTCACGAGGATATGTTAGACGCGTTGGCTGTCATGGCTGTGTAGACATTTATGAGCTGAACTGTACAGTAAAAGTTCGTCGTAATGTTATATAATATGTCCACTGATAACAAAATAGGCAACAGATAGCAAAATAATTGTTTTAGGTCATGATATGGACCTCCACAGCTTATCGAAGCCCTAGTATCATGTCAGTGAGCGAGCGCTCGCGCATTAGACATGGAGGCTTCAGGTATTCGTTAGATTGCGCTATTAGATTAGTTGGTCAGCAAGCCGGCTTCATCTCGAGCTCATCCTTGGGCCGGCTGGCCAGCAGCTCGGCCTCGCGGATGGTGTCGGGCAGCCGCGTGTGCAGCGTCTCCGGCGTCGTCAGCATCAGCGCCGCCGCCACCAGCGCCGCGCACCCGAACAGCACCGACGGCAGCCACTCCACGTAGATCGCCTGGAAGTACGACTGTTGTGTTACTGTCATACTGTTTACGCTTAGCTTTGAACTTGACGTTGCCCGTCTCTCATTGTGGTATTACGTTGTTTCTCTTAAAGTTCCAGTGTTTACCTCCAGTTCCATCGTGCTCGAGCTGATCTGATGATGGAACTGGATGTAAATACTGGAACTTTAAGACAGAACAACGAAACTTAGCCGGTTTTGCGCTTTTAGAATCATCTTTGGACGTGCCTACTTTGACCAAGAATGGTATTCAGGGTCTGTTGATGGAGCAGTCAGGCAGGTTTACCATTAAAGCGTGTTTCTAAATATGAACATTTTTTCTGCTGTTAGTTGACAAGCAATTGACCTCTATCTATCTACTTAGGAAGTAAGATGATACCGAAGGTGTAACTCACTGATTCAGTTACAGCTTATTCGCTCTAACCGTGACGAGCCCTAGGCATCTGCAGGTGGGTCTAGATGGTTTAATTCTTCGGTTTCGTTATAAAAAATGCATTTGCTTAGTTGCGTAATCTATGAGAACCTCCATAATAAAACCTCTTCATCGATAATGAGCAAGGTCATTTGTGAATACTCAGCAACGACAGTTTAGGACCCTATAACTTTGCAGGAATTCAAGCCCTAATGAATGGTTTACGTCAGCAGACACGATATGTTTAGTTTGTTTATGCAATACTCACGAGCAGCGGCATCTGCGGCGCCACGATGGAGCCGAGCCGGCCCACCATGGAGCAGAAGCCGAGCAGGCTGTGCCGCGCGTGCGTCGGGAACAGCTCCGAAGTGTACATGTACACGCCGCTGAACGCTTGCGTTATGGCGATCTTGCCCACCAGGTAAAGCAGCGTGGCTAACCATGGCATCGCTGGAAAGGAGGAGGAGTGTTATACAACGTTTATCGTGTCTTATCAGCCATAGGAGTCCACTGTAGGTCATAGGCCTATGTTCATTTTCCTCATAAGTTCATCATGATTTTTGCAGGTGGTAGGACCTTGTGCAAGGTCCGCCCGGATTGCTACCACCATCTTGCTCGCTAATCCTGCCGTGAAGCAGCAGTGCTTGCATTGTTGTGTTTCGGCGTGGAGAGTAAGACAGCCGGTGAAATTACTGGCACGTGAGGTATCCCATCTTAGGCCTCTAGGTTGGCAACGCGTCGGCAATACCCCTGGTGTTGCAGATGTTTATGGGCGGTGGTGATCTCTTACCATTAGGAGACCCACTTGCTCGTTTGCCTTCCAGTCGTATAAAAAAAAAAAAAAAAAAAAAAATGATGCAAGCAAGGAATCTAAAAAACTAGTGGCATTCCCTTTTCGATTACTAGTTCTGTGTGTGCAACGCATGAAAAGAACTGGTTTCCGTATCCCATATTCTTCTTCATTTTCAATTCATTTGATCTTCTTTCCGTATCTAACTTGGAGACTTGAAATTTGGCGAAAACCTTGAGATGCACTAAGTTTTTTTAATCTAATAGGTAAAAGAAACTAGGCTAAACTAGCTTATTCTGCCACGTGGCAAAGCCGTGGGCATAAGTTAAAATCATAATAGTATTTTATGCAACTGTATCGTAATAGGGGTCCTTAAAACACGAGTGTGGGTTTATGAAACGAGGCGTAGCCGAGTTTCATAATAGGGTCACATGAGTGTTTTAAGGCCTAATTACGTACAGTTGCATACAATATTTTATCTATATCCATATATTAAATCCTCTATCATGTGTTCAAGAACCATTGAGAATGACCTGCATTAACAAGAACTAGGTAGGTATGTCTGCCCCACGAGCTGCGCTCGCGACGACGTGCTGCTGCACGTGGAACAGATTTCTGTATCGTAATGACCATTACGATACAGCCGTGTTCATAATAGAATCCAATGTCGTAATGCTGGTCATTACCTATGGTTTTTGAACGCATAATTGAGGATTTACTATATGGGTGTAGATAAAATATTTAAAAAGAAAGTGTCACATCTTAATAGACTTACTGGGAGGAACAAAGGTGATGACGACGCAGGAGATCCCGCAGACAACGTAAGCGACGAGCAGCGTGCGCTTGCGGCCGACGCGGTCCAGCACCAGCGCGTTGGTGACCACCGCGATCACCTCGACGCTGACCACCAGCATGTAGTTGGTGTACTTGTCGCCCGCCAGCGACACCGAGTTGATCGCCAGCCCGTAGAACACGAACGTGCACGTGATCCACCACCACGAACAGATCGCCAGCCGCCTCATCATTATCGGTGAGCGCAACACCTGCATCCACAGACCAGCTTCTTTTTCTACCTCCTTTTTCTCATCCACTGGCACTTTCGCCTCCTGCAGTTGCCGCAACATCTCGTCCGAAAGCGTTATGTTGTTCATCTTCGCCGCTTTATTTATGATCTCGACGGCGTCTTCTGTGCGTCCCTTTGACAGCAACCACCTGATGCTCTCGGGCAGGAAGTAGATGTAGAGGAGGAAGAGGAGCGACGGCGGGTAGACCACGAGAATAAAGGTGCGCCAGTACTGGAAGGTCTTAGCGAGCATCGCGAAGCTAAGACCGCCAATCACCAGTGTGATGCCGAGGAACGCCGTTGTCAAAACGCGTTTGTCTTGACCGAGGAGTTCGATAGCTGCAATTAAAAAGTATTACATTGAAAACCTCGCAAATATCTCACTATCCGATACTACGCGAATTTTTGTTTATCAGAAAATAGTAACGGCACCGAGCAGTATCAAAACGCATACGCTAGATGACAACACTCACAGAGCGGGTGTGACTGACAGATGTCATGTCAGTGTTTGATGCTGTGATGTAGTAGGTAGTCCAGTCAGCTGTTCAATTCAATGATTGGATACTTATCTTATGAAATTATTGTTTTTCTTCGTTATGTGATGGTTTAAAAGTGCAAAGGCTAAAATATATTCTCACCGTTGATCCTTTGGCTGTGTATTCGCCCAAGATGGTGGTATTTTACGGTGTTATCCTGTTGTAAGTAGTTTAGCTGCTAATGACTTCACAATTTTTGCTTCGAAAGTAAGCGCATTGAGTTTATAACGAATTAAAATGTAAACAGTTCTCAGACAACGTATTTACTTGGCCAGGGTTGCCAGTGTATCATTTTTAAACCACTTTTTTCTTCGGGGATCTTCCAACATGACATAGTCACCCCTCTGAATTTATCATTCGACACCATCGACTCTGCAATTTTATCATGCTGGTACGGTTTAACGTAGTGTTTTTAGTTTGTCCAAGCTTCAAGTTGCTACGGGCTTCAGTCACGTACGAAATATTAAACAAAAATATTCTTCCGTATGAAAGAAACAGCTTCTTACTCATGATGAAGGCGGCTGGGAAGGCGCTGGCGCCGGCCACGGTCTCCAGGAACTCTACGGTGACGTACATCTCGTAGGAGGTGGAGAATGCCTTCAGCGTGCCGATGGCGCCCACCAGCACGCAGCTCAGGATGAGGGCGCACTTGCGGCCCCATCTGCAACACAATTTTGAAGGTCGTCATCATCAGCTTGTAACAAGGCTAATCAAGCCTTGTTGATTTTTAACCTCTTCTTCATTTCATTTTCAGTTCGTTTAAAAATTCAGTACAAAATTTCAATTTTTGAATATCCACTGTACCTACTTTCAGCACTTTGTTATTATGTCAAAATTGATTCTCAGATACCCGTACTACGTATAAGGACGTGCTAAATATTTCTATTATTTTGACATCAATATCATATATCTAACAGTTTCACAGTGCAGTCAATTATAGTGTTTTATAACTATTTTCATCACACATTTGTATACTGTTTTACTTAACCGTCTGACTTGAAGGCACAAATTGTAAGTCCTAGAACATTTGTAACCGTTTTAGCTTATTTACAACGTCCCAAATTTATTACTTTTTATAAGTTTGTTTTTGTATGCATTGTTACAGGTGCCTCCTATCCTACTTTTAATAAACCTCTTGAACATCTCCTGTCTTTACCTCTTCATCATCATCTGTCGCACGTATCGCGATAAGCTCAGCCGTAGGACGTCCACTGTTGGAGATAGGCTCCATGGACTACTTCCATCATTTAAGTTCATGAGGGGGGTTGCGAATACTCGCCACGCTTTGCAAGCGGGTTGGCAAGCACAGTATAGGATATAAAAGTAGCCAAGAAGACGCTGCTGCCCATCTTTGGGTATTATCCCTCAGCCAGTTTCTACGGCGCCCACGGGAAGAGAAGGGAAGGACAATATTCTTACGCCGGCGCTTTGGTTCGGTTTTGAATGAGCTGACGTTATCAACTGATTTCGCTAGTGTTCCAATAGACAGTCGCAGGGTACGAATATTACCGGTCGGAAATGTATCCAAGGATGGGCAGCGAGACCAGCATGCCGATGTTGTGCACGGTGCCCACCAGGGTGCGCTTCCACTCCTGGCACGCCAGGTTGAACTGCAAACAGAGAAGCGGGTAAATAAGTTTAATACAGTCATTATTACAGTAGATCTCTCATTGATCGCACTATCAACTTAATGTATCATGGACAGGGATATTCGGAAATAATTCCGATCCGCATTAGTGATCCCTTCAAATAGCGAACCTACTGTGTTAAAAATAAAGTTGTGTTAAATACTTGTGATGTATAGATATCATTTAATAATGTTGTAAATCTGTTTTAAAAAAAATACCTCGTTGAGTTTCTTGCCGGATTCTTCTCAACAGAGGCTTTTCCGAACCGGTGGTAGATTTTTTTTGACATTCATAAGTGCTTGTTGTAGCCTAAATTGAATAAAGATATTTTTACTTTGACTTAATAAGAAGTCGTGGTAGCCTAAGTGCGCCTTTGTGACCACCAATGGATTTGAAAGAATTTGATAGACATTTGCCAAGCTCTAGTGGTTTAACCTGTGAGTGCCTGTGCTTAGTCCGTCAGTCAGTCAGTAACCTTACTCATTTATAAGGTATAAGACGCCTGCTACGTGCCATCCTTTAAAATTATTTCAGCATAAAGATTTCTAGCCATCCATTCCTCTTCTTCGTAATCCATAATCGGCCATCGATCCAATCGAGATTACAAAAAAAACACACAGCTGCGCCTACGCTATTGTTACGTTTTTATTGAAACCGTGCTGCATCAGTGGCGCTATCTGGTGGATGCGTTTGGAGGTGAAGGTCGGCCAGCGCCGGCAAATGGGCGACGCGCGCGCCGCGCAGGGTCGCGCGCCCACGAGCGCGCACCCGTGCGTGACTGTATCCGATCATGATGAGATATTTCTATTGTATTTCTATCACTATCAATAACGTGAAATATTTTGAATTCAAAACATAAAATTGTCGAAAACTTTTTTTTTTACCTCGACGCAAAAATCGTATCGTAATCGTAGCTCTCAAGCAGATTTTTGTACATAAACGAAAGGAAAGTCCAGCTCAATAACGTCTGAATGACATGCTTTTTAACTAACTTAGTTTAAGTCATTCACAAGAAAGAGTACTTACTTAACTAACAACTTTAACACTTCAGTCATAGGTGTGATGTGAAGTATACTTTAAAATTTTTGTTTATTTTTATTTATGTACCTCTTAATTATCATCGTCAAAAATGTGCGTAATCATGAATGTTCTAATCAAGGACTTGTCTCCGATAAAAGATTTATTTACAAGTTACCTAACACAATCATCTAATTCTAGCGTTACTCAAACATAAAAATCTCTCGACTTCCCTTACTTACTACGCAAACATGATAATATTGTGTAACACACCGAACTTTTAATGGAATTATCGACTAATATTTTGTTAGTTAAATAAATAACTGTTAAATACTTGATTCTACGACTAATTGGAAATTAATCTGGCTATCAAGGTATCGACTACCGTATTCTAGTGTTGTCGCCGCGGACCGTCGTCTTATCGAAGTATTTAATCAACGTTCGTTTATTGTTCGACGACATAACGGCGCTCTGTGCCGGCCGTCGCGCTACATGTCGCGTCGCACGCGCACCCATTTCTCATACCCTAGTAGGTGATAACACTTGGCCATTATACTTGTCCCTTTTCTACCGAAAGACACGTTAAATATTACGCAATATGTATATTGAACATCTTAAGTTAAAATGTCTATATGTCTAAATATAACCGCGTGGCGACAGATAGTAATAGCAATATCAAGTCACAAATGGACTCTAATGTTTGCTGATGACTGCGTTGTAATAACAAAATGATCTTCTACCTATTAGCTGTTGTTTAAAATTGTAAAGTAATTAATGTAATAATAATTGGGTTTAAATAAATAAATATCCTTGAGAGGAAAATAAGACACCCGTTCTCTTGAATGACATTTAATGGTGTCTTTTTAATAATTTAAATTACGAATTAATCCGTAAACAATAAAAAACATAAAAAGTATAAAACTAAATAAAAAAGGTTCAATCTTGAACAGCTGTCACTAATGTCATGATGCAGCATCCTACTTCCTACTATATACTATACTATACTATAATATAATAAATGCGAAAGTTTGTAAGTCTGTTTTTTGTTTGTTTGTTGCTTCGTCACGTGTGATCACGTCTAAACCGCTGAACCCATTTAGATGAAATTCGGTACACACAGAGTTTGAGTCCCGGGAAAGGACATAGGATAGTTTTTATCCCGGAAAATTGCATTGTTCCCGCGGGATAGTGAAAACCGAAATTAACGCGGACGGAGTGCAAGCACGCAAACGAGCAAGTGGGTCTCCTGATGGTAAGAGATCACCACCGCCCATAAACATCTGCAACACCAGGGGTATTGCAGATGCGTTGCCAACCTAGAACCCTAAGATGGGATACCTCAAGTGCCAGTAATTTCACCGGCGTCTTACTCGCCACGCCGTAGCACAACAGTGCAAGCACTGCTGCTTCACGGCAGGATTAGCGAGCAAGATTGTGGTAGCAATCCAGGCGGACCTTGCACAAGGTCCTACCACCTGCAAACGCAGCCTTACAGCCTTATTCATAAAAAGTTAGAGCCTCCTTGAAGGCTCCTTGAAGGCCCGATGCTGAAAAACATGATTCATAAACGTCTGTTAGCGCTAATCAGTCGATCAAGGCTCTGCTAAAGTTAGAGGACTGTAGACCCTCCTTTATCTCCCTGCTAAGTCACAAAATGGCCGCCACAAGTTTGAACAGCTGACTTTGACAAGAGCAAAAAACCATACCGAAGATATTTATAGTGAAGGCAGGGCTACGCAAAGATTAAAAAAAAAAACTGGAAAATTTATTTTCAGGAATTTGTATTTAAAAATCCTCTAAATTAGCAACAATAAATTAACAATAAATATGAAAAAAATAGGATTATTAACATAATTATGGCTTTTTGCACAACATAAACATGCGGATCGGAAATGGCGGGAAAACAAACATCTCGCTTTTTATTTTTTTTTCCTGCTAATTTGCTGTCACTGCTGTCAATTTTTTTTTTAATTATCGATTAGGCCATTTTTTGTCTTTGATTTGTCAAGGTGGCCAACATAACGCGTCTAATCCGTCTATCAGCAGCTCAACAACTAGCAGACTGCTAGCAAGTGTTTATGAATCATACTTCTTGACAACCGTCTATTAAGCTTAATCAGTCTGCTAAGTAACAGACCGATCAAACCTCAATTAAGGTTTTTTTATGAATAAGGCTGTTAGACTTTAGCAAACTAGTTCAAGTGTACAAGGTTACCTCAGTGACGATGGTGTTAGCGGAGGCGTAAAGCCACTGGTCGCAGGGCAGCAGGTCGTCGCCGAAGCCGGAGGCGGGGCCGCAGGGCTCCGCGGGTCGAGCGGGGCGCGGCGCGCGCAGCGGCGCTCGCGGGTGCCAGCCGCCTGCGCCGCCGCCAGCCACGCCGGGCTCCACTCCGTGCTGTTGGCGGACTCGCATTCTGGGACCACGCATCTGGAAGAAAACATTTTTTTTATCAAATAGCTGGCAAACGAGCCTGCGGGTCACCTGATGGTAAGTGATCACCGCCGCTCATAGACGATTTCTATGCCATCATGCGCAAGGAGACTGCCTCGATGCTCGGTAGGCTGTGGGCTAGTCCCATCCCCATTCTGCAAACTGTGGCGACGAGATATGACTCGCCTTGCATGCGCCACTTTGCCCAGGTGTTGACCAGCAGAAGATGAGTCTCCTGTTGGTCATAAGTATCTTTTTAATGTTTACTGTACACTAACATAGTTTCTTAAGTATTTTTCATGTTTACTAACTCTTGGGCCATCTGTATGTCTTAATTTTGAATTAATAAATGAAATAAATAGAAACCTACAGCATTATTAGGACTGCGGGTGCGTTGCCGGCCTAAAGGGGGGCCAAAGGGGAAGGGGAGAGGGGGAAGGGGGGAGGGGAGTAAGGCCTCCGGATCTCCCACTCACCGTACGAAACACAGAAGCAAAACTACTATATCACGCCGGTATTTTGTTCTGTGGGTATTTTGTGTGTGTTGGTATTTGAATGATTTACTCAAACCTTCGCTGTGTATTAAGTTCCCAAAGCACTGAGCCCGCGTGGGAACTACGGCCAAAGCTATCTCATTCTGAGAGAAGGCCTGTGCTCAGCTATGGGACGTATAAAGCCTGTATACGCCCCTGGATGGATGCATGGACTCAAACCATTACTTTTCTAAACTACCTCTTAGAGGAAAATATGGATGAACAATTAAGTTGCATTGGTAAAATGGAAATACAAATAAGTATTCTTATGATTATTTCTAGCATTCCTTGTCATTTCTTGTCCTTGTTGTATTATGTATAGGCCGCAATGATATAAATATATGTACATCGATGAACATATCCCTTTAAGGGATCTCTACCAATCTACATACCTTTGAGTGAAAGAAAGGAGTAATTATGAACCAACAAAGATAGCTTTTAAAATTGAGCGAATATTTATGAAAATAATGTTTCCATGAAGTGAATAAAGTGCAGTCGCCATCAAACACAAACATAAACACGTGCATAATGAACAACGCATCGACGGCTCCTGTTATTCCGTTTCCCTCCGGCTAACAATGCTTGTAATCGATGCTGGAATAATATCGCGGGAGGAAATTCGTGCACAATTGTAATCTCGGCGGACACTCGGCCTCGTTGCCATAACATTTGACGTGGCCATTTTAAATAATGAGTCGCTTCCGCCCGCCGAGCGTGTTTCCCAAACATTAGTTACGTGGTTCGGGCTTTGAGCAACACGGGCTTCCCACCGGTTGGGAGCCTTAGCGATAGATTGCTATTAAAATTGTTCTGGCGTTTGTTGCGGGGGGGAATGTGCACACAAGTGCTTCCGTGGGAAGCCCGTGTTGCTCTAAGGGTTCCGGTAACAACAGGCCGTGCGAATTTGATTTACGGCGTTGTTAACTTGACAGAGTAGCGCGAAGTTACTTTTATGAATTGTCCTTGTTCTAAACAGGCAGGTTATTATCATCGCATCACGTACATTACAACAGTAAAAAACCGGCCAAGAGAGAGTCGGCACGCGCACGAAATTACCGTACCATCTAGATACAACACTCATTTGCCACGCTGCCTAATTCTAGGAATTATGTACAGTTTAAAAGAAGCATTGAATATAATGGAATAAAAATCTATAATTTTTTGAATGAAGACATAAAGCAATGTAACAATGTATAATGAATTTTCTAAGAAATTAAAATCTTTTTTACTTATACGACCATTTTACAGTCTTAAAGAATATTTTGATAAATTGTACGAATAGATTAGAATTGTATTTAATTTGTAATTGCGTAATAATTTTATTTCTCTTGACATTACTTAATTTAATTTAATTTGTTTAGTTAATTACTGAAGTATGATAATTATATACTACTTAACATTTTGTATAATTAATAAATAACTAAAACTACATTGTTTAATTGATATAATTTGTAATTATTTTAATGAAATTTGTGTGACTTAATTGACATTAGATATAGATAATATTATTTAGATTAAGACTTTTGCGTGCCATATTATGGCGGAGCATGCATTCATGTAACTGCACCCACCTAACATGTACAAGTAACACCTGTGATGTTCCAGCAAAATAAATCATTTCATTTCATTTCATTTCATTTCATTAAACATTAGCAAAAAACGTCACGTTTGTTGTATGGGAGCCCCCCTTGAATATTTATTTTATTCTGTTTTTAGTATTTGTTATAGCGGCCACAGTTATACATAATATGTGAAAATTTCAACAGTTTGACTATCGCGGTTCATAAGATACAGCCTGGTGACAGACGGACGAACGGACGGACAGCGAAGTCTTTTTACCCTTTGGGTACGGAACCCTAAAAAACTGTAATATTTAAATTGCAGGTACTACGAGTATTTATACTAAATGCCATTGAGAATAAGCTGTGCGTATGCGGCCAAATGCGGGGTGTATTAATAATAATAATATATTTATTTATTTAGGAATTAATTCCATATTACATTTCATTATATCACTCATTATTTTACATAAATTGAATTAAATTAAACTAAATTAAATAGCACAGGTAAAATAGAACTTAATAAGACAGTTTGGCGGCAAAACATGTACAATCGCTAATCCTGCCGTGAAGCAGCAGTGCTTGCATTGTTGTGTTTCGGCGTGGAGAGTAAGACAGCCGGTGAAATTACTGGCGCGTGAGGTATCCCATCTTAGGCCTCTAGGTTGGCAATGCGTTTGCAATACCCCTGGTGTTGCAGATGTTTATGGGCGGTGGTGACATCTTACCATCAGGAGACCCACTTGCTCGTTTGCCTTCCAGTCGTATAAAAAAAAACAATGAAACTTTTGTTTATAACTTTATCTTGGCACTAGAAATAAAGATCTGCCAAGTCCTACCAAAATTTAGACGTCCTACCCCCTCCCAAGGGGTATGGGCAGGGGCCAACGTTTACGAAATGTAAATTTTACAAACTAGGCGAGTGAGGTGTCATTTTCTATTTATTTTTTTGCGCTGAATCGATTGAGACCATACTTATACTTACAGGACCAATATTTTGCCAGATATTAACGTATTAGTACTCTGGTTCTGTCCTAACCAATAGTACCATGAAACAAGTCTACTACTTAGTAGTCTAGAACTCTATTAATCTACATAACGTATCGAAAATACAAACTGAGACATGGATGCACAGAAAAACCAGAAAAAAAAACCAGCACGGGAATCGAACCCAGGTCCTCAGCAATCCGTGCTGCGTGCTATAACCCCTACACCACTGCTGGACAGGAATCAAGACACGAATTTTTCCTATTCATATCTCAGGTTGCTTATCTCTACTATGCTACTTAAGCAGCAGCACTAGCGACATCTATGTTTCGTCGACAGACGTCACACTCTTTCGGAACTAACCGCCCACCCAGACAAGAGTTGTCGCTACTAAGCAATCAAATTATGACAAAAAATACAAAAATACGTTTTTTGGAAACCAATCATAACTACATAACGTACTCAGAATCACAATCGCTTGTACTATTTTACCAGAATGTTCGCTCCACCTCAATGAAACTCGCGCTCTAAACATGGGAAGTCATGGTCGACGTGTTTAAGTACCTTATCAAACCACTCATACATACTTCATTAAATTCTGTAAGAAGTGATGATAATATACGCAATCTACCGTATTATCAACTTGACCTATATACTAGTGTAGGACCCAGCCCTCTCAGAATGAGAGTACTTGAGCCGTAGGTCCTACGCGGGCCCAGTACGGATTGGGAACTTCACACACACCATTGAAACACGTTGCGATTGTCCTCGGGATGGTTCAAGGTAAATATCAAATAAACCACACGAACCACCACTATCATTAGATTCTGTGTATATGTCTAAATATTCTGTGGTTTCTCATCTCAATAGAAAATAAAAATCAAGGAGGGGAAACCGTCAAGGAAACTAAATCAAGTACCAGGGTGGAACCTTTTCATAACAAATTTCGCGATGATTTCTTTGGCAGATGTAGGTATGGGATGTCAACATGACATTAGTAGCACAAAGGCTCCACCCTGGTAACGTGATTCAGTTTCCTTGACCGTACGTGAACATTTAAGAATGTTTTCGTTTGTAAAACGCTATTTGTGACTGACCTTTTAGTTCAATCATTGAACTGGCTCGCTTATTAAAGTGGCCACAAGTCTTTAATAATTCACAGTGAATTGAGGAAAATGGAGTTTTCTTTGCGCACGCGCCGCGAACGAAGGAGCGGAATAGGGAAGTGCCCTCAATGACAGGACATTTTCGTGTTTAGAATTTGAATCAACATCTTTTTAGGGTTCCGTAGTCAACTAGGAACCCTTATAGTTTTGCCATCGCCATGTCTGTCCGTCTGTCTGTGCGCGGGTAAGCTTAGAGACCGTTAGTACTAGAAAGCTGTAATTTGACATGAATATACATATCAGTTCCGCTGACAAAGTGGTACAATAAAAAAAGAGTAAAAAATATTTTTAGGGTACCTCCCATAAAGTGTAAAGTGGGGGGTGATTTTTTTTTCTCGTCTAACCCTATATTGTGGAGTATCGTTGGATAGGCCTTTTAAAACCTTGGGGCTGGGGGGGGTTGTTAAGACAATTTTTATATTCAGTGGTCTGTTTGCGAAATATTCAATTTTAAAGTGCAAATTTTCATTGAAATCGAGCGTCCCCCCCCCTCTAAAATCTAAACTGTTGGGTGGAAAAAAATTGAAGAAAATCAGAATGGTAGTAAATATATCAAATTTACAAGAAAGATAACTACGGCTAAGATCGCTTGAGAATCATTAGTAGTTTAAGTGTAAATAGCAGACTAAGGTATAAAATATACCTAAACTTGAAAGATTCAGACACAATACGAAATCCTTAGAAAAATATTATTTGATTTTTTCGTAATGGCTACGGAACCCTATCCTGGGAGTGAACGACACGCTCTTGGCCGCTTTTTTTACATATTTAATCATCATATACTTAAGAGTCTAGCTGGGATATGTTTGCGCATCTGTCAACGTCAACTAACCAGTAGCGGCGTTAGGGTTGGGCGCGGTGGGGCGACCGCCCAGGGCGCCGGACTTAAAGGGGCGCTTGAAGCCTATACCTTCTAGAAAATTCCCAAAAGTTGGGGGCGCCGTGGACTCGCCCAGGGCGCTGGAAATGCTAAAAGCGGCGCTGCAACTAACAAGCCAATGGCGTGACGGCCGCGCACGCGCTCCTACCCCCCACCCGCGTCCCCCCACTGCTCCGCCGCCAATTTGGTCCGTTTTACGTGTGTTGATTTGTTCGCCTCACTACCAATGCTATGAGCTCCTGATACGAAATTATATATTGACCATTCTCTTTAGTGTGATGTTACTCTAAGTATCAATATTTTACTTAGGCCATGCTTGGGCCTACCTCTAACAAGTTTTTTTTTCATAATTTACAGTGCTTGGGTGACCGAGCTTTGCTCGGTCTAAAACACGGTTACAATCGTTTTCCCAGTGATAAGACCGAGTTAGATCGATTTTTTATCCCCGAAAAACCCCTTCATACCAAATTTCATCGAAATCGTTGTAGCCGTTTTCGAGATCTCCGAAATAAATATTATATTATATACAAGAATTGCTCATTTAAAGGTATTAGATAAACTGTTAATGAACTTTTAGAATTCGTATTATCGTTGCTATGGTGGAATATACGAGTAGATACAACAGATAGAAGTTACATAATTAAATTTAGGTGACAGGACAAACCCGTTAAACTACATATTGCATAACATAGTTACATGGCGAATGATGAACATTGGTCACCAATACGTAAGCTTTGTAGAGCAAGACAAGCGAATCCTAGCAACATGCAATGGTGGCTAATTTAAAGTAAAATAGTGCAAATTTAAAAGAAATATTAGTCACAAATGCGTAACAGGGGTACACACCAGCGCGCAAACATTCATACATTTGTAATACAAAATAAAATTAATATATTTATTTTATTAAGAAAGACAACACGGATTGTATTCCTATATAAAAACATTGATCCTAGTTAATTCAGAATGTTGGGGGAGAAAAGTTCTCGAGTGGCGACCACGAACCGGAAGACGAAGCGTTGGCAGGCCTCCCACTAGCGTGGACTGACGACATCGTGAGAGTTGCGGGAAACCGGTGAATGCAAGTGGCGAGTTGTCGTTCATTGTGGCGTTGCAAGGGGGAGACCTTTGTTCAGCAGTGGACGTCTTCCGGCTGATGATGATGATGAATTCAGAATGAAGTGATGTGAGCCATACATAGGTAATCGAAATCTGACTGAAAAGATTCAAAGACTAAAAATAATTTGATCACTTCTTCATCACGGACATTGATGAAGAATGGTTCAAGTTCCTCTTCAGTTTTTTTTTCCTTTTCTTGGTAAGCATTATCACGTGTTCGTGCTACTCGAAATGTGAATAAACTAGCTTTAGATTTGTCGCAATTCAATTTTGACTTACATTGCTATAACTTACTGCACTGAGTTTTAGTGTTGCTAGAACAAGATTTTGCTTGGCATTGCTATTGCTACCACCAATATTTGCTATGATCCTACTTTAATGGGCACAGATCGGTAATAAATTACTTACTGACTTTTATATTTAAGTAAATAGAAGTAGATTATAGAAAAAGTCAAAAAAAGAAAGAACAACACCAAGAAAAAAGAAGAAAAAGAAAAAGAAGAAGGAGATTAAACATATCGATAGCTGGAAAAGTCGATAACATTTAACATTCCAACTCTATTGACGTTTGATTTTTGCCATGAAAATTCTGCCCTCTGGTAATGATATACCTAGTGCCATCCACGAAGACTCCTGATTTTGTCAAAATGAGACATTAATGACATTGTAATAAGAACCACGGCACTCGTCATCGTGAATGACTCAACCTATACTCGTAAAACGCTAGTTTTGCCATGCGCAACGCACTTGATAGAGTTTGAGGTCTGGGACGCGGGAAAACTATTGTCAATTATCAATTTGTGAAAAAAGCTATGCCCAAGAACTGTTTCACGCTTCTCCATCTCAAATATTTCGATTTGCAGACTCAAATTGAACTCTACCGACATTAACCAATTTGATGATAATCATTTTAAGTACAGTGTTATGCCCGGTAATGAGTAATTCCCCGCGTGACAAATACAACTCAAATATTTATCCGAAGACAAAAAGCTATTGACGCCAAGGCGGTTGGTAAACGCAAAAAATGATAAAGAAGATTCATAAAAACTGAGCAAACTCGATGACAGCGTCGACTGTGCCTCAGCTAATGAGGAGGACAGCTATTAGAGCGTTTTCACATTATCCGATCCGATATCGGTATCGGACGACGATAGACGACATCCGATAGCCGACACCATGTGCTGCTTTCACATATTTAAGACAACATCGTTTTGATACGGCTGGCTCAAAATGGCCGCCACGCATCGGACTCTGCGCACACAGAGACAATTTAGATACACGCATAGCACACATACAAACTTTATCGTCCGACAGCCCACGGGCGTCCGATGGTGCCGTGAACATATCGGTGTCGGCTCCGATATCCGATATCGCGCCGGGCAATGTAAAAGACAGGTACATATTTCATACATTTTATTTGCCCCGATATCGTATCGTCGTCTGATACCGATATCGGATCGGATAATATGAAAACTCTCTTAAGCGTACGATGCGAAATACCTATAATTTTTAAAAGATGGCTAAGATCCGGTTCGTTGCCTGCACCGGCAAACAAAACTAATTTTAGTTGTCGAAGACACCGAGCCAAGGGTATATTAGATATCTTTGTGGGCTTTATGCATACGACTGAATCTATAAAAATAAAAAGTCATTTACTTACCGGAAATAAGAAATCATCACATCAGAACGGCTCCATCCATTTAGCTAATTATTGATTTGTGATGATTGTTCAATGATGAAAGTTCAATTCAAATACGAGATCTAATGATGAGCGCGCGAGCGAGCGAAAAGGCTAGCCGACATGAATCTAGCAACAGCAGCAGGTGGTAGGACCTTGTGCAAGGTCCGCCCAGATTGCTACCACCATCTTGCTCGCTAATCCTGCCGTGAAGCAGCAGTGCTTGCACTGTTGTGTTTCGGCGTGGAGAGTAAGACAGCCGGTGAAATTACTGGCACTTGAGGTATCCCATCTCAGGCCTCTAGGTTGGCAACGCATCTGCAATCCCCCTGGCATTGCAGGTGTCTATGGGCGGTGGTGTTCTCTTACCATCATGTGACCCACTTGCTCGTTTGCCATCCAGTCGAATAAAAAAAACATCAATGATTCGCCAACAAACATTCGTATTCATCATTGACATATACATTCGAGTTCATAAGCTTGTGAGCAAAAATTTGATCAAAAATATCTGAACACGCTTCTACGCCGTTAACAATAGAGTCGTATTCAGATATTTTTGAACAAAATTTTGCTCACAAGCTTATGAACTTGACTGTACTTTACAGCACTAGAATAACTGTTTAGAACAAATAGTATTTTATGCAACTGTATCATAATAAGGGCCATTGAGACAGGAGTGCGGGTTTATGAATGAGGCGAAGTCGAATGTCATAACAGATACGCATGAGTGTCTCAATGGCTGATTATGAATAGTTGCATACATTACGTTTCCTACGAGCTCAAACATAAACAATAAATAAATAATGAATACTTACATAACAGACAATAAATGAATTTTTCGATTTTAAAGGTAGCTAGCAAATTACTGTTGGAAGTGTCCATTGCCGCCTGTTTTATTTCTGGCGGCGTCATCATTTCTGCATCACTTAATTCACCAACATCACACACTCTCACAGATAAAAAGTCGTTTAAATAGTGATTAACTATTCTATTTCTTTCAATTTTCAAGAACACAAAAAAATGTGTTTAAGCGATTTTTTTTTCACTAATTACAACCTTAGAATGGACCCGGGAACTTTTTCGAATACAGCCAAATTAAATAATGTTCAAATAATAAAATTTAACAATAACTGTAAAATTCATTTATTATCCGTTATGCAAGTATTCATTATTGAATAATTGTTTATGTAAACATATTTTAATGAATCTATAAAGTGGATTTAACAATAATTAAGTCGGTAAATAAAATAGAACGGGTGAAGTTTTTTTTTATTTCCTGCCATTTGCTGTGCGAATAAAAAACATTTTGAAACGTTTTGAAAATACACCTCATTAGACTACCGATAGCGATATCGTTAGTAGCACATTGTACTACGCGAGTAGAAAAACATTACTTTGACACAACCCCTGTCTTGTCCCTCTCACGGACGTCAACAAACAAACTAGTTACAGTGAAAACGTTAACAAGGTACTAATGTATCGGCGAAAATTATTTAGCAAATTATTAACTCCCAAACTATTTATCCATAGTTTTGTTTAGGCGAAATGTTATTTCCCAACTCAACGTTTCGCACTAATATCATTTCCAACTAATGATTCGATAATTATTATTATGCAAATTATTACCTGGAATTTTTTTAAGATGTCATTTATGATTTCGTCAAATGTATTGATTGGCATACCTTAATTTAGCAACTTATTGAATGGCATCCAACCTACTTTTCTAGTGTCATTTATCCTGGCTGCTATAAAAAAAACCTAACATCGAGCGTAGCTCCCGCCTTAGCCTTCTGAACCTAAACTATCCAAGTCGCTTCTGCTCGAACCGTCTTGCTCGCTCGCTTCGCTCGCTCGCACAAATCAAATTAAAGTACAACTTTGCAATGTAAAAAATTGCCAAAATGTTATTTGACAATGTGTTATTTGCCTAAGCCAATCATTTGCTACATAATTATTTGCCACATAAATGTGTGATGAAGTAAAATTTGCAATTTAAACATGTTGCGAAATAAAAAATGCGAAGTAAAGTTATGCCAAATATTAGTTTGCCAAATGAAACTTTGGCGAAAGGTTGGTTGCTAAGTGAAATTTTGCGAAACATATTTCGCCGAAAAGCAGTACACCCGTTAACAAAACCGCGCTGTGACTGTGAACTAATTTTGTGCGCCGTTTTGATAAGAAGAAACATGCAGTCTTTACATAAATGTCGATAGTATTCATGATACAATGACTTCCCCTACCGGAATAATCAATTTATTTCGCGAGTAGCTTACATTACAGGAGATGAAGTCTCCTTTCCACGCGAGCAAAGTGTCCGCGCGCCGAGTGCCCCCCGCTAATCAGCCCACACGTGCCCGACGTGCGGCAACTGCCTAAGTATCGTCTGCGAGTAATTGCATGGGCTATTACTGCAGCTAACCGTTAACTTCCGTGAAGACGTTCTGCTGACGCAAGCATGAGATATGTAGGTATGTGCGAGGGAATAACGATAGTCAAGAGCTCTAGGTAGTACCAAGTCGTTAAATAGGTTAAATGCCCCAATACGGTACTGAGTTGAGTGGCCCTCATTATGCAGGTATAAACAATATTTTTTTCATCACACTTGCTCGTAAACAGTGTCGTAACATGCAGGCTACCTTGGTAGCAACCCCGCAAATAAAACCCTCGACCTTAATGTGCTTGTCATGAAGCCCGTGGTCGGTAAATGAGTCATTGCCCGTACTAATTTTGTTGTCATGAAGCCCAAGGTCGGTAAATGAGTGTGATACTGCATGGCGTGCAGGAGCGCGGCGCGCGCATGGTCAGGCTGGGGTAGGGCGACGCGGAGGCTGGCGCTGCCAAGAGCGCGTAGTTCGCGGTATCGGCATTTTTTGAAAAAATATTAGTTTTTCTTTTACAAATATACAATTTTACTCGCAAATGTGATGAAAAACATTGTATGTCGCACGGGCGGCACTAGAATTTTTTTTAATTTACCGCCCTTAAGACACAATGTACTATTTCATCACACTTGCTCGTAAACAGTGTCGTAACATGCAGGCTACCTTGGTTGCAACCCCGCAAATAAAACCCTCGACCTTAATGTGCTTGTCATGAAACCCGTGGTCGGTAAATGAGTCATTGCCCGTACTAATTTTCGTGTCATGAAGCCCAAGGTCGGTAAATGAGTTTGTTACTGCATGGCGTGCTGCTGCTCCGTGCGCGCGCTGCACAAGCACGCCATGCACTTGTTGCGGGGGGAGGGGGAGGGCGGCGGGGAGCTGGCGCTGCCAAGAGCGCAATCAGCGGTATCGGCAATTTTTGATAAAATATTAGTTTTTCTTTTACAAATATACAATTTTACTCGCAAATGTGATGAAAAACATTGTATGTCGCACGGGCGGTACTAGAATTACGAACATCGACTCATTAAAGCCCTCAGTCTTCGACTTCGGGCTTCTAATAGACTCTCGTTCGTAATTCCTTATTTACCGCCCTTAAGACACAATGTACTATTACTTTATCTCACATTTTGTTTCAAATTATAATTTCCACCCGTAAGATGTCACTATCAAATACGGTATTATCCTACATCGCGCTGTTAAGATTTTTCCATAATGGCAATCATAAGCTATGAAAGTCCTCATTATTTATCCTCATTGCACCGAATCTCTACTGCATCTATATTATAAGTAGCATAGCATTAATTAATTAAAGCCCAGTTCTTCAGCAGATTGTGGTATCATTTCTTGGGACTCTTATGGCGTAAATATAATGGTTAAGTAACATATTGAGTTGCTCTGACACAGCTTTCTAAAACTTCGATAGCCAACATCCATATCATTGTGACATCTTTAAATAGCGCTCCGCGGTCGAACGTTGTCCTTATTGACCTTATGAAGAGATTTGTAATTTCAATATTTTTTACCTCTCGACTTTACGATCGATTGTGTTAATAAAAAGTGTGAATAAAATAAGGCTTGTTATTAATATTCATAAGAATTATTACATAACGACGCCATTTTTTCACTTCAGATTTAATGTCGGTCTAATAACAACAATAACGTAGATTGATAGATAAAAACTTTTAGTCATCATCATCATCATCTCAGCCGTAGGACGTCCACTGTTGGACATAGGCCTCCCACATTGACCTCCAGTTGCCTCGGTTGGAAGTGGCTTGCATCTTGAAAAACTTCTAGTAAGAGTCACAAATAGGTAAAAAGAGAAACTTGGTCACGGTTTTAGTGTCAACTAGCAAGGACTTCTCAAAATAAAATGTTTACTTTTGAATTCTGGACTGATGTTTTTTATACCTGTATCTTATCTTGATTGTGTGTGTTTGCAGTACCAAATAAACGTTTTTATCTATCTATCTATCTATAAAGACCTCAATTCACAAGTGAGGCTTTACTTGCAGAGACGAATTTGAGCATCAACCTTTAAGGTCGCGGGTGAGCAAATAAATTATTTTAGTTCATCAACGTTTCCTTCTAAATCTTTAGTCCTAATCTAAACCCTTGGTTTTAATCAATTATTTAATAAATGAGATAAGGACCCACAGAAAGCATCAATGTTAACGCAGTTGATAAACGTTATTAAGCACCCGTCTGCAAGACGACGACAGCCACGGCTGCGTAATGCCTGCAATTACTGCGCCATTTAGCCTCCTGAGTGATATTAACTGCCAAGCTATAAGAACCAATCAACAGAAAAACAGATACCCGTAAACGACGCATCATGACAACTAATCACGATCACTGTGCTGAACACACAAATAATAAACATTATATAAACATATTAATCGTTCTGAGAAATCACGGATCTCCGAGAGATCCTTTTTAGGGTTCCGTAGTCAAAATGGCAAAAATGGAACCCTTATAGTTTCGCCATGTCTGTGTATCTGTCTGTCCGTCCGCGGCTTTGCTCAGGGACTATCAATGCTAGAAAGCTGTAATTTTGCACGAATATGTATGTAAACTATGGCAACAAAATGGTATAATTAAAATTTAAAAAAAAAACTTTAGTCTACCTCCCACAGAATTAAAGTGGGGGTGATTTTTTTTTCTCATCCAACCTTATAGTGTGGGGTATCGTTGGATAGGTCTTTCAAAACCATTAGAGAGTTCCTAATTATAACGATTTTTCGATTCAGTGATTTGTTTGCAAAATATTCAACTTTAAATTGCAAATTTTCATTAAAATTGAGCGTCCCCCCCCCTTTAAAATCTAAACCGGTGGGTGGAAAAATTAAAAAAAAAACAGGATGGTATTAAGTATATCAAACTTACGAGGAAAACTATAACGGTTAAGTTTTCTTGAGTATTATTAGTAGTTCAAGAGTAAATAGCAGCCTAAGGTATAAAATACACTTAAACTTGTGTTCGATATATCGCCTTTTTTATTCTAGTTTTAATTTGCAAAAGCGCTGCGCTAAGTCTGACTGAAACGAAACGCAGCCTACGAAGGTATTGGCTATGGTCTGCGCGCGCAACTAGTGTCAATTTGAACTCGCCAGAAGAAGGCACATTTTATTTCAATATTTTATTAATTAATTAAAACCTACTACATCAAGAGAACATTTTAGTTGTGCTGTGTTAAAGAATATTATTTTGTGTAATCCGTGCGTACGTGTGACTTTTTTAAGACATTTAGATTTGACCTAAGCCTGGACTGCTGAAAACTTTCGACGGGTTCGCTATCGTAGAGGAAAGGCATGGTGAGTCTTTTGTAATTAATCTGGAATGATAAAGGCAGTATTAACCGAAAGCCCATCTTTCTGTGTCCAGTTTTTTAGGTCATTCTAAACAACCAGTTTCTCCTCATACAGTCCATTTGCTTCGAAAACTTTTCTTTACGTGGTTCCGTGACGCCACATTTTTTGGCCTCCGATCCGAATTTTCTATTAAAAAGTTACACTATTCTGTTACCCATTATACCGTGAATCGTATTCACGTCATATTTCTGTAAAATAAACATCTTAAATCATTTTTTTCACGTGTGTAATTGCACACGGGCGAGTTCATTTTTTTGTTTCAAGTTGGCAAGTCCATTGTTATTCATTTGTCCGTGACAGAATTTAAAAATGGCGCCAATAATAGAGGGTGAAGATTGTGAATCACAATTAAAAATTTTAAATTTGAAAAAAGAATATCTGTTCAGTAAGGTTCAAAAGGCTTATGATTTATCCAAAACACTTAGAATGGATAGCTTAGATTCGGTGCAGAGATTTTTGGTACAGTATTCAGAACTCGACGACGCTCGTAGCGACTTCGAAAATATTGTTATGAATATTGTTGTACTTGAATTGCAACAGTCACCAGATTCTAAGCCCTCGACAAGCGTACTAGAGAGTTTTGACGATTTATTTTATGCGTGCAAACGAGTAGCTTTGAACTGTGAAAAGTTAAACCAGGAGCAGTCGGCGAATTTACGTCAAACAAATAATGAGAGCAATTTAGGTAGGCCGTCATTGCCTAAGCTTACTTTGATCGAATTCGATGGTCAGATTGAAAATTGGACGACGTTTTACGATACTTTCGTGTCTTTAGTACATAATCGTAGCTTCGATGACATCGACAAATTTCACTATCTGTTGTCATGTGTGAAGGGTTCCGCACTAAATATGGTAAAAAATCTTCCGATCACTGCTAATAATTATGCCGTAGTGTGGCAAAGTTTATTAGACAAGTATCATGATCAAAGGGCATTGACCGGGAGATATTTAGACCGAATGCTGGGTTTACCCCGCTGACAAAAGATAGTGTCGCGAATTTGACTTCGTTTATTGAAACTTTTGACCATTCATTGAAAGCTATTAAAGCATTGAAAATTCGAGATTTAGATGACTACCTATTCTGCCATATTGCCTTACGCGGGCTCGATAGCCACACGCGAAAGTTATTCGAAGAAAGCCGGGATCAAAACGAGTTGCCGACTTTCAAAGAACTAATTGATTTCGTGAATAAACAAATTAAAGTACTCGAACATACTTTCCCGAGTACTAGCTCCTGCACCGCTTCTTCGTCAACTCAAAACAAAACAAAATCTGTTTTTATTCCAAACAAATACAGTACACCGCAACCGAGTAAGCCTACTCAATCGAATAACATGTATTATAAAAATTCACGATCTCCCCAGGTTCCGCCTAAACTTGGCTTGACTACAACTCGAAACGACACTCATAACTATAAAAAGTCGATATGCGTGCATTGTAATTTAAATCATATGATTTACCGGTGCGAACAGTTTCGTAAACTGTTAGTTCAGGATAGGATTGACCGTGTCAACGCCTTAAAATTATGCACGAATTGCTTAAAATCTAGTCATGATTCTTCTGAGTGCAGAAGCTACATGACTTGTGGAGTATGTTCTTCGCCTCACCATTATTTGCTTCATCGCGACGCGGGTGCGCCGTCAGCCGTGCTGACGCCGCAGCTGCCCCTTTTTGACGCAGGCGCGTCGTCAGCCGTGCTGACGTCGCAGCCATCTCGCTCTAACGTATGCGTAGCCGGGATAAATCCGTCACACTCCGTGAGTGTCGATGCGGATACTGACGTCGCGTTAAAAGAATCGCTTCATTCCGTGAATGAAGACGCAAACTATGGTGTTGTGTTAGGTACTACTCGCATACACATTGCTGATATCGCGGGTCAACCGCAGAATTGCCGTGCAGTTCTAGATTCGGGTGCTCAAAGCTCGTTCATTACGTTAGATTGTGCTCAACGTTTGGGCCTGCGTCGCAACAAATGTCCGTTTACCGTGTCTGGACTAGGCGGCGAAGTAGTTAAAAACTATGGTATTATTACTTGCGACATAAAACCGTGTAAATCGGACGTTCCGAGTTTTGCGGTAGATATGGTAGTGGTAGCCAAAGTTTCGTCGGAAATGCCGAATATTTCGTTTCCGTACGAGGTTGTGGAAGAGTATAAGCGTTTCGACTTAGCTGACCCATTGTTCTACGAAAAGTCAGCGGTTGATATTTTATTAGGCAACGATGTAGTGTCAGAATTAATTAAAGACAAGCCGGTCAACATTAAGTCAAATATACCGAATGTTATTGAGACAGTATTTGGTTACGTAGTAAGTGGAAAACTGTACTATGATTCTCAATTAACCTCACAAAATTTCCACTTATCGGTCTGTGAAGAGAAAAGTCTGGACAAAACGTTGCGTGATTTTTGGGAAGTAGAGGAATTGCCGTGCAAACCTGTACTTAGTCCGCTGGATCAGCTGGCAGAGGATATTTACGCGAACGAGCATAGCCGCGACGAGAGCGGTAGATACGTCGTTCCTCTACCATTTGTGCCTGACACCCCGCCGCTCGGGGATTCGCGCGCTGCCGCTGAACGCAGGCTTCTAGCGACGGAACGAAAACTCGCACGCTCACCAGTATTACAACAGGCGTACAATGATTTCATGCTAGAATATGAGAAGCTGGATCACATGGAGTTGTATACTGGAAGTGAGCCTAGTAGATATTTAATTCCGCATCACAGTATACTCAGACCGAGCAGTACGACAACACCTTTACGCGTAGTCTTCGATGCTAGTGCGAAAACAAGTACCAACGTCTCTCTCAATGACACTCAGTTATCTGGGCCTAACCTATACCGTGATATAGGGTCCATATTAACCAACTTTCGATTATTTGAATACTGCTTTGCTAGTGATATTTGTAAAATGTACCGCGCGATTTTAATACGCAAAAATGATAGGAAATATCAACATATATTGTATAGATCGTCCGTTGACGAACCCATTAAGATTTACGAACTAAAAACGATAACTTATGGTGTAAGTAGCTCGCCGTTTCTTGCTATACGGACTTTGCTGCAGTTAGCTAGCGACGAAGGTGAACGTTTCCCTTCTGCTGCTGCCGTCATAAGGCAAGGCATCTACATGGACGACGCCTTGTGGTCGTGTGAGACGTTCTCACAAGCATGCGCACTACAAGACGAGTTGGTAAATATATTTCAATCAGCGGGACTTATTCTTAAAAAATGGTCCAGTAATAGCAAGGAGCTACTCGAGCGCTTACCTGTAGAACATCGCGAAACTAGCATTTCTTTCGAAAAGGACAAAAATGACGCCTCTTTAAAGCTTCTAGGTCTGAAGTGGGCGCCATTAGTTGATGCATTTAGTTTTTCCGTAAATAAGCAAGACTCAGTTATGACCAAGAGATCTGTTTTAAAAATATTAGCTTCGATATATGACCCCGTGGGTTTTATATCTCCATGCACTTTCGTCGCGAAATGCATAATGCAGGATCTCTGGAAGTTAGGCATCGGTTGGGATGAGCAGCTACCTAGCGATGTTTGTCAGCAATGGCTAGAATTTATTTCTGAGCTGCCTAGATTGTCAGAATTACAAATTGAGCGCCATGTCCTGCTTCCAGGGGTAACTGAATGCGAGTTAGTAGGGTGCTGTGACGCATCATCACGAGGTTACGCCGCGTCGATTTACGTTATTTCACGACGTGAGCGTCAAGTCAAGTGTAGGCTGCTTATAGCTAAATCCAAGGTAGCTCCAGTGAAGCCGGTGACTATTCCCAGGCTCGAGCTCATGGCGGCAGCACTCCTTAGCAAACTAATGAAGTATATCGTAGGATCACTATCGCGTGTTAACGTCACTCGCATTACCGCTTTAACTGACTCGTCGATAGTTCTGTCTTGGATCCAAACTGACGCGTATAAACTCAAAACTTTTGTGTGTAACCGTGTTACTCAAATTATAGAGGTGCTTCCACCTCACGTCTGGCGTCATGTTAATAGCGAAAATAACATGGCAGACATTAGTTCACGTGGCGTTTCTCCCGCGCAGTTCATAGTGTGTAGTTCGCAGTGGTTTGAAGGTCCTGCTTGGATGTACGAAAATAGGAAAAATTGGCCTATTTCGTGTCATTTCAATAAGAACGAATCAGAAATTCCGGAAATGAAAGCTAATTGCAACTCATTTAATTTATTAAGTCAACAAAATGTCGAAGAGAGTAAGGTGGAATTTTTTGAAAGAGTTTGCAATCAGTTTTCTTCGTATTCAAAATTGCAAAGAACGGTAGCTCGAATTTTGAAATTATTCCGTAGGTTTCGCAAAGAGGCACCTATTGAAAATCAGGACGTTCTTACCACCAACGATTTAAATCAAGCGCATGATTGCTTGATTAAAGTAATACAAAGTGCTTACTTTAATCAAGAAATTATTGATCTATCAAAGGGCAAAACGTATATTCCTTCGTTAAGGAAGCTTGCACCTTTCTGTGATTCCCGTGGATTCCTAAGGGTGGGGGGTAGAATTCCTCACTCAGATTTACCATATAATGCGAAGCATCCGTTGTTGCTTCCAAAGCGTTGTAGGTTTGTTAATCTACTTATAGAGTATTTTCATGTCAAATATTTACATGTCGGGCCGCGAACCTTACAAAGTATTATTTCGCAAAGGTACTGGATTTTATCTGCTCGTAGCATAATTCGGTCAATTCTTTCAAAATGTAAGACTTGTTTTAAATGCAAACCAACAACGCTTCAGCCTAAAATGGGAGATCTACCGGCGTCTCGATTGCAACCGAATAAAGTCTTTGAGCATGTAGGAGTAGACTTGGGCGGTCCATTCTACATTAAAGAGAGTTTGCGACGCAATGCGAAGATAGAGAAGGCATACTTAGCGCTTTTCGTATGTTTTTCAACTAAAGCCGTTCATCTGGAGGTTCTCTCATCATTATCCGCCGACTGCTTCTTGGCTACATTAGACAGATTTGTATCGCGGCGCGGGTTGTGTGCGTGTATCTATTCGGACTGCGGTACGAATTTCGTCAAAGCTAGTAAGCATCTTGTTGAAGTTCAAAACTTTATTTCTAATAAGCGCAATCAAGATGATATCTTGAGCGGTTGTGCGCAGCGTCAAATTGACTGGAAATTTAACTTTCCTACAGCTGCAAACATGGGAGGTCTATGGGAAGCAGGAATTAAGTCCGCAAAATATCATTTAGTGCGCGCTGTAGGTGAAAAAGCTCTCACGTTTGAAGAGCTTTCGACAGTTTTTTGCAAAATTGAGGCTATAATGAATTCACGTCCATTATACGCACTACCAGCTAGTGACAACCCTAGCGAGTTTAACGTGCTAACTGCCGGGCATTTTCTGATAGGCAAGAGTCTGACTGCTGTACCAGAATATAGTCTCGCGGACGTCCCAGTTAGTCATTTGTCACGTTGGCAATATTTACAAAACTGTTCTCAACTGTTTTGGAAAAAGTGGAGCCAAGACTATTTAAATACTTTGCAACAAAGACCAAAGTGGTTCACATCTCCACCTAATCTAAAAATTGGTGACATAGTTCTTGTCAAAGATGATCAAGTCAATTCATATCATTGGCCTCTTGCCAAAATTGAAATTGTTCATCCTGGCTTGGATGGAGTTATCCGAAAGGTAACTCTTCGGTCCAAAGGAAGGCTGTTCCAAAGACCTGTAAATAAACTTAGTTTTCTGCCATATGCTAACTGATAGGTACTTCAGTAATTACGTTAATTTATTTAGTTATCAGAGGTGGAAAACCTTTTTTTCTTTTATTCATATCTTCATTCATTTAATGAACCCCTCTTATTTTAGTGGGAAAGCTCCATGGTGCTTTCGGTGGGGGGTGTTCGATATATCGCCTTTTTTATTCTAGTTTTAATTTGCAAAAGCGCTGCGCTAAGTCTGACTGAAACGAAACGCAGCCTACGAAGGTATTGGCTATGGTCTGCGCGCGCAACTAGTGTCAATTTGAACTCGCCAGAAGAAGGCACATTTTATTTCAATATTTTATTAATTAATTAAAACCTACTACATCAAGAGAACATTTTAGTTGTGCTGTGTTAAAGAATATTATTTTGTGTAATCCGTGCGTACGTGTGACTTTTTTAAGACATTTAGATTTGACCTAAGCCTGGACTGCTGAAAACTTTCGACGGGTTCGCTATCGTAGAGGAAAGGCATGGTGAGTCTTTTGTAATTAATCTGGAATGATAAAGGCAGTATTAACCGAAAGCCCATCTTTCTGTGTCCAGTTTTTTAGGTCATTCTAAACAACCAGTTTCTCCTCATACAGTCCATTTGCTTCGAAAACTTTTCTTTACGTGGTCCCGTGACGCCACAACTTGGAATATTTCGTACAAAATACGAAATCCTTAGAAAAATATTACTTAATTTTTTCGTAATGGCTGCGGAACCCTATTTCGGGCGTGTCCGACACGCTCTTGGCAAGTTTTATTATTTGCTCATTAAGTTAACAACAGATAATAATACATCTTGAGCCTTAAGAAAATATTGAGAAATGTGTACGGAAATGTGTGTGAATGTGTGCATACGACATAGAGGAATTTACCAACAGACTGGTGATGATAATTAGCATCTGAATCTGATTTTTCACAACATTAGTGGTAGTTACTTGCGCCGCTTGCGCCATTTTTTTTTTTTTTATTCGACTGGATGGCAAACGAGCAAGTGGGTCTCCTGATGGTAAGAGATCACCACCGCCCATAGACACTGCAACACCAGGGGAATTGCAAAATAAATGCGTTGGCAACCTAGAGGCCTAAGATGGGATATCTCAAGTGCCAGTAATTTCACCGGCCATACTGGCACAATTAGTTTTTAGGGTTCTGGAGCCAAAATGGCAAAAACGGAACCCTTATAGTTTCGCCATGTCTGTCTGTCTGTCTGTCCGTCCGTCCGCAGCTTTGCTCAGGGACTATCAATGATAGAAAGCTGTAATTTTGCACGGATATATTATATGCAAACTATGCCGACAAAATGGTACAATAAAAAATAAAAAAAAAATTTTTTTGGGTAGATACCTCCCATACGTACGGGGGTGTTTTTTTTTCTCATCCAACCATATAGTGTGGGGTATCGTTGGATAGGTCTTTTAAAATTAGGGGTTTGCTAAGACGATTTTTCGATTCAGTGATTTGTTTGCAAAATATTCAACTTTAAAGTGCAAAATTTCATTAAAATCGAGCTTCCCCCCTCCCCTGTGAAATCTAAACAGGTGGGTGGAAATTTAAAAAAAAAATCAGGATGGTAGTAAGTATATCAAACTTTCAAGGAAAACTATAACGGCTAAGTTTGCTTGAGAATTATTAGTTGTTTAAGAGTAAATAGCAGAATAAGGTATAAAATATACCTAAAACTGGAAGATTCCGTATAAAATACGAAATCCTTAGAAAAATATTAATTATTTTTTTCGTAATGGCTACGGAACCCTATTTTGAGCGTGTCCGACACGCTCTTGGCCGGTTTTAATTTTAAGCCCGTTGACTTATGACATGATTATGTTTCCTTTTTTTATCAAAAACACGACAGTTTTATACACATGCATTTCAGATAGATGACATTTTGCAACACGGTCAGTCGGTCACTTTGCGATGTGGACTATAAGCCATGTGGCAAATTTTGCGATTTAGTCATTCTACTAGCAACCTGAGCCGGCCAATCAGAGTGCTTGGCATCTTTTCTTGCAAATAAATTGTATGATATTTCCATTCTATTGGCTAATTCTTCAATGGAATGCGATGGCCCAGCCAAACAACGCGAAACAAGAGAGGACAACTTTCGACATAGGCTATTAGCATGGTGACGCCAGAAAACGAGAGTAGCCGTTAAGTGCAGTTTGTGAACTCCAGCGCAGCGCAGGGGCAACGACCTGTCAGATTACGAACTGTAAACAACAACCCTTTTGAGCACGAAATAAAGTTACATACTAAGAGGCTATTCCACCATCCATTCATTAGCGTTAACCGACGATTAAATGTAATGCCGTCTCCGGTCTATTCGAACAAAACAAATACAGACGGCATCACACCTAACCGCAGTTAACACTAATCAATGGATGGTGAAACAGCCCCTAAATAAAATATCATATCAATAAAGCTACGACAAATTGGCTTCATCTTTTAATTGTACGGTTTGGCAAATGCAAACCTTCGGTGATACTGCAATGCCGCGTAACCTACAAAAGTAGCTTTGAGATTACGCGGCTGGTATATAATAAACACACAGGTATTTATATTAACGCTCTCCTGATGTCCTCGAGTCAGATACGCGGCATTAGCTATAGTTGCAAGTGTTTATGTACTTATACTTAATGGGGTTAGTTTAATGCTTAAAGAAACCTCATCTCGATACCAAAATACCTCATATCTGCTAAAATATTACCAAAGAGATTGAAGACATCTTGTGTTTTCTTTAATAAAGTCTCTACAACTCTACAACTACTATTTTATTTAATGTAATACAACGGTTTTATCTACATGGCATATCCGCTACCACACGCGCACGACCGCTACGGTTTGTGCAATGCATATGCGATCAAGCAAGTCCTTGTTGATTTTGCAGGAAAAAAGCTCGTGCATTAATATTGAAGGTATCGTCAGTTTTCCAATGCAATCTTGTTCCTACAAATGTAGGTTAAGGAGCTTGGTTCATCACTTCGCCAGTCTTTGATCGATATGGAAATACATGGGCACTCTTCCGTGAGTCGTACGTTTTTTTGAGAGCTTAAATTCAAGTTGCTATAAAAAGTGAATTTGAAGATAATCTTACATTAACATTACGTAATTCACACTTTGTGTTACTTAAAAATCTTTTAACAAAAAATCCAACAACTTAAAAGTTGATAGACCTTGTCCCTTGTCTTACCTCTATATAAATTAAATAAGAAATAAGCTTTACGATGAAAAAAGATCGTGCGGAAACCTGCACAACCGACGAAACAATTCAATGGTGTTGTTGAAGTTCCCAGTCCGCAATGGGCCCGCGCGTGTGCGACCCAGGTCCTTTCATTCTTGGAGTTGGATTGTGACCGGCAGTAGGAGGTATTTAGGCTGGAATGATGATGATGATTCTACTTTTGTAATTTTGATGCTTCTTTGGATGATTGCGTTGACAAAATGAATATTAAACATTAATTATCTCGATAGATGTGGTACTTAAAATATGTCTCAAAAACTACTTTTCGCTACGTATGTACCTATCTTATCTTATCTTATCTTATCGTTAGGGGTCCTTGCGGATACACTTCGACCCGTAGGGATCTTTTGTGTAATTACCCCTCCTTCGCACTTACTCTATTGCCTTTATCACCTCGTCCATAAATTGGATGATTTGACGTAGCGGTAGTGCCTTAAAGTCTCCTGGTGCGGGGTATCCGTCGCCAAAGAGTCTCATTCTTGATCTGGCGAGGGCGTCACATTCACACATAATGTGTTCCATTGTTTCGTCTTCCTCGCCACATATTCTACAGACTTCATTGTCCTGTAGTCCCATCTTTACTAGTATGTGTTTAGTATTGAAGTGACCTGTGAATGCCCGACGATATGTCGGAGTTGTTTCCTACTGAGTGTCCAGAGTTTTTTAGTCCAGCTTGTGCTGACATTTTCGATGAATCGTTTTGAATGCTTTAGACCTTCCAGTGTTTTCCACTCTTGTTGGTGTTTAAGTTTGGTGTGGTCGTTTATGGCATTCTTCATGGTTCCCTGTGAGAGTCCCACATACGGCTCGGGCCTATGTTTTTGTTCATTGACCCTTCCCTTGCTAGCTCATCTGCTTTTTCATTTCCGATGAAGCCTTTGTGTCCTGGGATCCAAACCAGTCTCACTCTATTGCGTCTGCCAAGCTTGTTTAGTGCTTGTACTCCATTATAGATCAGTCTTGAGTCAACCTTTGGCGATGTGAGCGCCTTTAGGGCTGCTTGACTGTCACTGAGTATATAGATGGTTTTTTCCCTTACCTTCCTATCTATATTCTCCTGTGCACAGGCGATAATTGCATACGTCTCTGCTTGAAAGACAGTTGCATAATTTCCCATGCTTACGCTACTGTTAAAGTCCTTGGCATGAATGCCGGCTCCTGTACCGGATTTCATTTTAGATCCATCCGTGTACCATGAATTTACACTGCCTTCCGGCAGTGTCAGTCCTTCTGCCCATTCAGCCCTTGTGGGAACATGAACCTTGAAGTTCCTTCGGAATATGTACTTTGGTTGCATTTTGTCGCAACCCATCGCCATTATACTATCAAGGTATTCGTTTTGTTCCATTTTAGTGTGCTTTGTCCTTGGAGCGGAATCGTTCCACAGGCCGTACATTTTCATTCTGTGCAACGACTTCCGCGCTTCGGATTCTATAGCAATATGCAGTGGTGGTAAGTCCAGTAAGACTTCCATTGCTGCTGTCGGCGTTGTTTTGAACGCCCCTGTGATAGCCATGCAGGCCATTCTCTGGATTTTTGCCAGTAGATTCCTACATGTGCTTAGTTGTGCCCTAGGCCACCAGGCGAGGCACCCATACAGTATGATGGGTCTCACCATTATGGTGTAGATCCATCTCAGTACTTTTGGGTTCAGTCCCCATGTTTTTCCATATGCGGATCTACACATGCCAAAACTCTCTCGTCGCTTTGGTCACTGTGTATTCCACCTGTTTTTTCCAGTTAAGTCCTTTATCAAGGATTATTCCAAGATATTTTACTTCATTGGAAAGTCTTAGTTCCCTGTCATACATTCTTAAAGTCTGTATGCTTTTTAGGTCCCTTTTTCTGGTAAATGGTATTACCACCGTTTTGCTCGGATTTATGGAGAGGTGATATTCTTTGCACCACCTCTCTACTTTGTTTAGAGCTACGTTCATGATTCCCGATACTGTGTTTGGGAATTTCCCATTGACAAGTATTACTAGGTCATCTGCATAACCCACTGTTTGTACTGGGCCTGTGTTGAGATCCTCTAGTAGCGAGTTTATCACCAAGCTCCATAGCGTGGGCGATAAAACCCCTCCTTGAGGGCATCCTTTTGTGGCTGTGGCTGATAATTCTTCTCCTAGCAAGGTTGAAGTTATCAGTCTGCTGTTGAGCATTCTTTCCATCCATCTGCAGATAGTGGGTTCAATGCCATGTCTATCCGCAGCAGTTTTGATGGCATGATACGTTGTACGATCAAATGCTCCTTCCACGTCCAGAAACGCAGCCAGGCAGAGCTCTTTATTCTCTATTGCCTGTTCCGCTTTGCTTACTACCAGGTGTATCGCTGATTCTGTCGACTTCCCCGGTTGGTAGGCGCATTGCATTTTATGCAGTGGATGCCGTTTTAGCGGTCCGTCCCTTATGTATCTGTCAACCAATTTTTCCAATGTTTTCAGGAAGAATGATGACAGGCTTATTGGCCTATATGATTTGGCATCATTATAATCTGCCTTACCAGGTTTTGGAAGGTAGATTACCTTAACTTGTCTCCACACACGCGGTACGTGTCCGAAGGCTAGGCATGCTCTGTACAATCTACTAAGATGTGGTATAAGTACATTAGCTCCTTCTTGTAGTAGAACTGGATAAACACCATCTGGTCCTGGTGTTTTATAAGGGCGAAAGGTGGACAAAGCCCACTTTAACTTATCGTGATCTACTACTTTTTTGGCAGTATCCCAATTGTGCCTTGTGGTATGTACCTACCTTTTATTGTAATATTTGATATTATCATAGGTATTTTAGTAACGTTAACGGTCCATCATACTTTAATTACTTACCTACAATACGAACATTGTTTTGGCAATGCATGATTTAACACAATTTTAATTATTTTTTTCTCCATGTGCTATTTATGACTATTTGTGTTCTAATAAATATTTAAATTACAAATGTTCGTAAAAAACGCATAGGTAATCTTCAAAATTATACCACCAAAGGTTATACGATACAAGGTAGGTATGTACATTGCTCAGAGAACGACCCAATGATACCGCGCTCACCTCGGCTGCATGTTTGAAGTGCATCAATAAAGCATCTCAAGACCAGGATAAGGACGCAGAAACAGGGACCGATCAATTCACAGATTTTCATTGCGCCGATTTTCGTTTCGCAGATAAAACTATTTGCAGATGTCGGTTGGCAGAATAACGTTTGGCATAATTTCACTAAGCAACTTACTGGTTCGTTAATTAGATATACAGTCAGCTAAAGTTTAAACAAATAAATACCTAACTATGAGAGGGAAATAATAACTACACCAATAGACCCAGCCGAACGTAGCGATGATAAGGAACGGTCCCTACTTGTAGTAAAGAGCCGGAAGAAATCAGGTTAGAAACAAACGACTAATTATTTACAAGACATGTAGATTAGAAAACCTCATTAAGAAATCTTTAAATAAATTTAGTTAGTTTAGTTTATTTATTTACTCAACATAACAATTACATTATATAAATACATTAAGTCAGATTATATAACGCTATTCTACCAGTAGGCCGCAAAAGAGCTCATTCACATGTCACTTTTCTTAACTGTGTCAGCATTTTTGGAAAGAAAAGAAGAATGCGCCGCAAGAAACTTGCCAGAAAATCATTTGTAAACAAAAATATTAAAATTAATATAAATATCCAAGCTATAATTAACCGTATCGTTATATATTATTCCGATGTAAAAAGGGGAAAATCCAATTTTATCATTTTACTAGCTGTTGCCCGCGACTCCGTCCGCGCAAAGTATGAAGAATAGTTTACGTCCTATTCTCAGACCAACCGAATATACACAAAAAAAATCATATAAATCGGTCAAGCCGTTTCGGATGAGCTTGGTCACAAACACTGTGACACGAGCATTTTATATAATATGTATTAGATACATAATAGTTTATGGGAATTGACATTAAATATTAACATAAAATTATTTTGACAAGAAATAAAATAAAATAAAGTTATGTATTGTGTTATGTAGAAGCCGTGGTGGCCTAGTGGTTTGACCTATTGCCTCTCAAGCAGAGGGTCGAGGGTTCAAACCCCGGCTCGCACCTCTGAGTTTTTCGAAATTCATGTGCGGAATTACATTTGATATTTACCACGAGCTTTGCGGTGAAGGAAAACATCGTGAGGAAACCTGCACAAATCTGCGAAGCAATTCAATGGTGCGTGTGAAGTTCCCAATCCGCACTGGGCCCGCGTGGGAACTATGGCACAAGCCCTCTTGTTCTGAGAGGAGGCCTGTGCCCAGCAGTGGGACGTATATAGACTGGGATGGATGGAAAGTTATGTATTAAAAATAATTAAAAGTAACATGATAGCTTGACATTCTACACTCTAATATTAATGTCATTTACTTTACCACCTGGTAAAATTATCTACTGATGTAAATAAACATGAATTCGAATTCACATGAGAACTTGATGTGACGAAGGCGTGGTTCCTACCTGTAGGAAACGTCGGCGGCGAGAAACACGTAGTTGATCGCGTAGTGCGCCGCGGTGTAAGTCACTAACGCTGCCAGCAGGAAGTTGAGCAGGTGGAAGCGGCGGAACTGCCCCAGCTCCTTCATCAGCTGGTCGCAGTCCACGCCAGCGCCCGCGCCGTCCGTCTGCCCTGGCTTATCCGCCATCACCACAGAAGTCAGACCACCTCAACTCCCTGACTTTGGACACCAAGTCCGCTGCGTTGCTGTGCCCGCAACTATTTCGAATTCCAGGTTAAACGTTTCAAAGGATCTTGATCAATATTTTCATAGTCCAGTCTTGAAATTTGACCGTATTTAAAAACAAAAATAAGCACCGCAACTTTGTATTTAACAATTCAAAGTTTACTTTCTCCAGTTTACGTAAAGTTGGTGTTATTGTGTGGGCGCGCGGGTGCGTGAGCGAGGATGTGCGCGCACGCCGGCCGCCGCGCTACTGCGTGTGCGGCCACTCACGCGCATGATGCGATTTCTTTAGCCTTACGGCTGCAGATGCAAAATGATTTAATTGTTTCCACTAAACCTTGTGACTTGGGCATTAGTTTTTAGGGTTTCGTACCCAAAGGGTGCCAACGGAACCCTATTACTGAGACTCCGCTGTCTGTCCGTCTGCCACAGGGCTCTATCTCTTGAGCCGTAATAGCTAGGCACTTGAAATTTTCACAGATTATGTATTACAGTAGCCGCGACAACAACAAATACTAAAAATAAAATAATGTTACAAATTAAAGGGAGTCGTCATACAAGAACGTGTTTCATTCAGCGATTTTTGATTGCTAGGCTGCCAAGATGACGGCCGTCAGTTGCTAGGGGCAACGCCCGTGACCCTATATTGTTTAATGTTTAACTACTTATTAATTTGCGATTTTATTAGTGCTATTTTATAAAACCTTCGATAATTATAATAATTGTCTCTAAGACCGTGGTTTATTTTTTTGTGCAAAAGCCAACTTCAATAAAGCACTCACAGCCGCTGTATTTAATGTTTTTTACACTAAAATTGTCCGTTTTAATTCATACTAAGTAACACTATTTATTTACAAGGTCAAAATTTAAAACTAATTCATAATAAGTTGTTCTTTATTCAACATATTTTTTCACCTCAGAACCTCAAACAGGCAGGTTTTGCTATGAGAAATCAGTGAGCAAAATCGCATTTTGCTCACTCCGTGAGACAAAGTAACTTTTTAATTATTTTTTTTAAATGCTGAGTACAGTGTTGGGTCTACTCACTGAATTCCAAATATTTGAACCAAAGAGGATTTGAACTTTACTTTGATCTGTCATTTCACTTTAACACGAAAAAAGCGAGAGATAAGATCAAATGTGTTGATTACAATCTTAAATTAAATTTTTGAATATTAAAAAATATATCGATAAGTAGGTACCTAATAAATTACATGACAACGAAATATTTCCAAAATGTAAATTTTCCCTATCTTTCAATAAAGTATGCAACCTCGTTGCACGAAAGCCGCTTCTCTTGTTTTTTTTTATAAAAGAATCCCGTATACTGCCTCTACAGTTGGAATAAATGTTTGTTAAATTGAATTAATTTTTAACAAATCTATTTATGTTTATGTATTATATAATTTAATTTGTAAATCTTAATAAAATTCATATTTAAAGGTTTAATAACATTTACAATAAATTATACGTTTATTGTTCAACCTTTTTAATGACCCCAAGATAAGGCTTTTTGCAGAATTAAAAAATAAGTGTGACATTAGTAAAAGATCGAAGTTCTAAAATACAATGCATGTTATGAGTATGAGATTTGTATTGTATCTACTGGACACTTTTTTAAGGTTTTAAATGTGATTATTATATTTTTTTCTTAAAAATCGGATTCTATTTAAAAAAATGTGTTTGTTTTGTAAACAGGTAGGTATATGTGGTTTTATTCTTATGTTACATTTAAATTATGTTCTCGCTGCTGAGGTGAAAAATTGTATGTGTCACACGAGACCAAAGTTTTTTTGCATCTCGTGTATTTAAATCCCTTGCTGTTCTCAGGATTCTAACCAAGAATCACTCGCTGACGCTCGTGATTCAATTATAGAATCCTTCGCTTACTCGGGATTCAAAATAAACACTCGCAACAAAAAACAACTTTGCTCTCTTGTTGCACAAATAACTATTATTAACTTGTAATGTAATGTAACTAATTATGTTTGTTCAGGTGGAATTAAATAAGGCGAGGCATCGCTAAACAATAATAAAAATAAATAAATATCACGGGACAATTCACACCAATGAGGGCTATCGTTTTTTTGTCTCACTAGATGGCGCACTGTTGCATGAGGTTTTTAAGTATGGCTTTCAAAGTCTGTTATTACGGGCGTGAAAACAAAGTTTAGATTAAAATCATATTTAATACACCTTAAAACCGTACCATAAAAATATCGAGCATGCCACAGTGTTGCATAGTCCCCGTTTTGTTCGGAAAAAAGGGAGGACAAAGGTTTCTGAAAGACAAAACTGTCTCAAAAAACAGACATTCATTGCCCCGGAACGCATATTTGCCATAATTAATTTCAGATATTGCAAAATATTCACAAAATTATTCTAATTATAAATAAACCCGCGTAGCTCACCCAAAAACTATGAGATTTGACATTTCGGAGACCTCACGCTACACTAGCGCCTCTAGTGGCGAATTCATACGCGATAGCACTCATTGACCTAGCCCCAAAGTAAGCTTAGCAAAGCTTGTGTTATGGGTACTAAGCAACGGATGAATATAATTATATAGATATAGATACATACTTAAATACATATTAAACACCCAAGACCCGAGAACAAACATTTTTTTTCGTTCGTCTAGGAATGCTTTTAATTAGGAAACCAAATCAGGATCTGATGATCGGATCCTAAGGAAATCGAGGGAAGTCTTCAAATATTGTAGAGACACCTATGGTAATTTCGATATCTTTAGTAGTAACTTGTGCATTTGCTCTTGAAAATCATCATTTCGTGAAGTGGAACTGATGATGAAGACCACATTTGACCAACCGAGCTACTACTCTGTCGGGGCGATTTAAAATGGGCTGTTAAAAATTAGGTTAATTAACAGAGTTCTAGACTACTAGACTTGTGTTTCCTTTTTAAATAATTTATTGAATCATGCGTTACTTTGCGGAGGTCCATATCAATGAACTAGTTAAAAGAAAATAAATTAAACACATAGTAAGTAAATAAAAAATCAAGGTAGTTTTATAGGACGATCAAAATTTATTAATATTTTGTGGGTAGTTTTGTTTTGTTTGGGAAAAAATATACGTGGGTACTTGGGAGTTATAGTGACAAATTGAAATGGTTGTTGTGGTTTGTTGGTTTACTAATGATTCGGCGAAAATTATTTAGCAAATTATTAGCTCCCAAACTATTTATCACATATTTTTATTTAGGCAAAATGTTATTTCCCAACTCAACGTTTCGCACTAATATCATTTCCCAACTAATCATTTGATAAATTATTATTATGCAAATTATTACCTGGGATTTTTTTAAGATGTCGTTTATGTTTGGTCAAACGTATTGATTGGCATACCTTAACTTAGCAACATATTGAATGGCATACAACCTACTTTCCTAGTGGCAGTTATCCTGGCTGCTATAAAAAAAAACCTAACATCGAAGGCTAAGGCGGGAGCTACGCTCCGCTTCGTTCCCGCCTTAGCCTTCTGAACCTAAACTATCCAAGTCGCTTCTGCTCCGAGCCGTCTTGCTCGCTCGCTTCGCTCGCTCGCACAAATTTTAAAGTAAAACTTTGCAATATAAAAATTGGCCAAATGTTATTTGACAATTTGTTATTCGCCTAAGCCAATCATTTGCTACATAATTATTTGCCACATAAAAGTGTGATGAAGTAAAAATTTGCAATATAAAATTGTTGCGTAATAAGAAAAATGCGGAGTAAAGTTATGCCAACGAATTGTTTGCCAAATGAAAACTTTGGCGAAAGATGGGTTGCTAAGTGAAATTTGGCGAAACATATTTCGCCGAAAAGGCAGTACACCGGTTTGTTAGTCTAACAACTACTGGTAGCATGGTGTACGGTTGTGTTACTCTGAAGATGAGCTCTGGTTGAGTTCGAAACGCGTCAGTGTGGTGTGGTGGTGGTGATAGATGGGTTTGTGTGATTTGTGTGTGTTCTTACAGTGTGGAGTTGGAGGAACTGCATGAACACGCATATATGCTTAACTATCATAAGGACGCGGGTGAGCAAGGAAATTCTTTTAGTTCGTTTCTTTTTAGTTTCTATTTAAAGTTTTTTTAGGGCTGTCGGGGTTTTCATAATAATTTTCTATTCAATATTTAGTCCAGCGCTTGACGCAATTCAGTATAAATATCGATCAATTGTCAAGAAGACATTAATATCAAAGGCGTATTATAAAGTTAATGATTATATCATGGACAGGGATATTTGGAAATAATTCCGATCCGCATTAGCGATCCCTTCAAATAGCGAACCTACTGTGTTAAAAATAAAGTTGTGTTAAATACTTGTGATGTATTTAAAAAAATATATATACCTCGTTGAGTTTCCTTGCCGGATTCTTCTCAGCAGAGGTTTTTCCGAACCGGTGGTAGATTTTTTTTTGATATTCATAAGTGCTTGTTATAGCCTAAATTGAATAAAGATATTTTGACTTTGACTTTGACTTTGAATGTATGGAAACACGTTTCGACCACAATTGAAAAATCTTGAATAACATTAACAGGGGTGTTCAGTGGAATTATTCAAATCACCTGCTCAAAAATTCTGGGTGAATTTCGAGACGCCTTGTATTAAAATTTATGCGATAGTGAAGGGAAATTTTGCATGATCAAATAATATAATAATTATTGTACTTACATGTTGCATAAACGTGTGGTAGCAGTAAAAGTGCTTTATTTCGTTGATAGAGCCTTGCAAGTGTAACTTGTCACAAGCAAAAAAGCAAACCCTGTTTTTGCAACTATAAATATTACACCGACAAGCAGCAATGTAAATCAAATTAAATTATAGCAACATTCTAATGGATTTTGATACTTATAAATATGTAAGTATCTATCGATGAAGACTTGATTTTATCATTATTTTTGTAACTTCATTGTTTTAGTAGCTAATAGCGAAGAAGGAATCTTTTAAGAAATCTAGATTTAAGTTTTAATGTTTAGTTTTCATTTGTATTTCATGCACAGTTTTGCAGTGAACACTTATTCCATACGATTAATAAATAATAAGAGCGAAGTGTTCATTAAGCAGCAGCAGTTAAGTTTAGAAAAATAAAGTATTTCATTCCCAATTGCGATACAGAAGACATCTTGTGCAAGGTCCGCCCGGATTGCTACTACCATCTTGCTCGCTAATCCTGCCGTGAAGCAGCAGTGCTTGCACTGTTGTGTTTCGGCGTGGAGAGTAAGACAGCCGGTGGAATTACTGGCACTTATGAGGTATCCCATCTTAGGCCTCTAGGTTGGCAACGCATCTGCAATACCCCTGGTGTTGCAGATGTTTATGGGCGGTGGTGATCTCATACCATCAGGAGACCCACTTGCTCGATTGCCATCCAGTTGATTAAAATAAAAAATAAAAAACTCTTTATGTTTATTTAAAATCCATCCATTTACACCAGGACTTCCCGACCAGGGGAGCGTAGATAAATGTCGGGGGGGGGGCGTAATAGGTACTATTGCTCTTCCGAACAAATAATCTGGGTAGGTTAGGTAGCGTAGCTAAAATAACTGTTTCGAACTTAACTTAAGGGGGGCATGAAGATATTATTTGAGGCTCGGCGAAATAAAGGTTGGGAATCCCTGATTTACACGATTACCAGTGTAATCAGTGGTTTTCGCTATGCCGAAATATTTGTTGCCAATTCAATTTTTTTATGTGCCGTTATTTTCAATTGCTTACTAATGGTGGTCAGATAAAAGCGAACCCCGCAAAGTAGAGTCTGAATCAATCACCCAATGTTCTTATTTTATGTTGCCCGTGCTTAAATCAAACGCTTCGTTGCGCTGTACCACAAAATAGTTTTGCTATAAAAGATAAAACGCCTATTTAATTTAGTATTTTTACGCGCGCGTGCGCCGCTTGAAGCACGTGTAAGGCGAGTGCTGATCCACAGAATGATTAAACGCTGAGCTCTGACAAGTTAGTAAAAGTAACTAGACTTCTATTAGTAAAAGTAAGTATCAAAGATTTCGCATGCTGAGAACGAAAGTGGCCCAATCCAAAATTTCACTAAATTTTGTTCAGTTTCAGTAGACAAAGTGACCTCTAAAAGCAATCGTCACAATTAGGACAATAAGCAAAAATTTTTCAAATTCAAAAAATTCAAATTCATAGTACGTTGTGTCTTAAGGGCGGTAAATAAGGAATTACGAACGAGAGTCTATTAGAAGCCCGAAGTCGAAGACTGAGGGCTTTAATGAGTCGATGTTCGTAATTTTAGTATACCGCCCGTGCGACATACAATGTTTTTCATCACATTTGCGAGTAAAATTGTGTATTTGTAAAAGAACAACTAATATTCTTTCATAAATTGCCGATACCGCTGACTACGCTCTTGAATCATTTATTCAGTAAATAGGCCGCAATGGGCACTCTTACACGTATTTTTTTTAAACTACCAGCGCTTTCGGAAAAACCATCATTGCCAAGAAGAATACCTACGTGCTAGAAAGTAATTTTTTCAAATAAAATAATTACAAATATAATACTTAAAACACACAGCATAAAATTAAAGACAAAATTACATGAAAATAGCAATAATAATACAGGGATGTATGGGGTCCCTTAGTTACAAAACTCAAATAAATATATCTACCGTTTAGTTCAGTATCGGTTAGATTATCAGAAAATATTGTGACATGTTGTTTTTTTCTTTTGTCTTTTAACTACAAGCCAGTTCAATTCCGCGTGACGTCAGGCCTTGGTAAAAAGTGTCGCACAGCTGTATCTAATTTTTTTTATTACTTAAAACCTAAAATTGCTAAAAGTGGCTCCGAAGCGGTAAGCAGGCGTGATATTTGTGTGTGTTTTTAATTTTGATTGACAAAGACAAATGGCGCAACTAGGTTTTATGTTAAGTAACAAAACCATTTAAAAATAGTCTAACTTAAAAAATCTTTATACAGTTTTGTTTACAGAGGTATTGAAAGAATTGAGACCCTACAAAAGAAGTTTGCAAAAGAACCTTAGAACTGTGCTTAGCAAACTAGCTATAAGAACTCACTTGGTCACCATAAACTCCAAGCGCTCAGTGACCACCATGAACCCTCAATTGGTATAGTATCACATCGTCTAAAAAGCAGCTGGTCTAAGTACCTAATGTTCTAACAAGCAACCGGTCTGAGTAGTAAGTGGTCTAAGAAGCAACTGGTCTAAGTAGCGAGTGCTTTAGGAAGCAACTGATCAGGTTCTGCTTTACAAAATTAAGAACAATTCACAAATTGAGCTAAGATGGCCCCTTTTAGCATGGTACCTGGTGCGGCAAAAATCACTGATTGTCTATTTGGCCATGCTAATGGTTGCAGCGTTAAAGGCACCATAGACAGTGACGGCTGTCAGTAAGGAATGTGTCCCTGCGCAGCTGGGGCGCCGGCCGCACCTGCCTCTCTCCAATCCACACAATGTGTGTCATTATCACCGAATCTTCAAGTTCACGTCACTCTCCCGGCTGTCTATTGGTTGCGAAACCAAAGGTCGGCTGCGAAACATTGAGAGTAGGTTTAACAACACAATGTGTAATTAGGTTGTGTAACGGCGTGGGCGCATATTATTAGTTTAAATAGTTGCTAATAGATCGCAATGTACAGCCACCTGCATTCATATCTGCCACAGCGGAGCGTGCAAAAATATCTGACACCATGTTTACGCACGCTTTGTTGTGTCAGATATCTGACAAACAGCATCAATATTGATGCTGGTAATTGTACGGTCGGCCCCTGTACATGTGCAATTTTTGGGCCATTCAATCTGTATTTATTTGTCTGGTAATTGATTTTCATCACTTCGAGTGTGGCGATTGCGGGCGGCTCGATCGAGGTAGGAAAAAGCGTGAAGCCTGTCCAAAGTGAATCGAAGTCGTGCACTGAGGGTTCCGTATGTAGTTACAAGAAACACGAAAACACGAAAATAACTCTATCTGTTTGTCTGTTACTCTATCTGATTGACCGATTTCAATAAATTTTGGTTGATGCAAGTTTGAGACCCTGGAAAGGACAGAGGATATCTTTTATCCCGAAAAATTGCATAGTTCCCGTAGGATGGCATTAAATGAATTCTTGGCAGGCCTAGTCGTGGGCATTATGGCGTCACATAATAACATACTCTTTCACAATTTCACAATTTTCAGGTATATAGTTAATTAACCATTAAACGGATTAAATGGATGTGATGCCCTACACTTCTGTCACCTCGTGATCACGACCGCTACAGTGGCAGAAACGTTGTGGTCATTTTAGCAATAAATTAAATAATTTTACACGAGCAAACTTTTTTTAATCCTTTGCCCACAAAAAAGTTATCCGCATTAAATGACAAATTTTGTCTTGATCGGTTCATGGATAAACATACAGACACACGATTCCTACAAGATTACATTCTTCCTTTTGCGGTACGGACCCCTAAATAAATCTTGTCTAACTGTAATAACACGTCTCTTGGTTTGTCAATATTTAACCGACACCGCATTAATAATAGAGTGCAGCGGACAGTTCTGTTGCTCTCCGTCACACCCATTAGCTGCAATGCAACTTCTTTTCATGACGGCGGTTGGTCAATACTACACGAGCGTTTTATTGCCTGGTGGAAATTGTTTTCAATTTTCTCGTCATAAACTACAAAGTATTTAAGGGTCTGTCTGCTGAAGAGACTAAGCCTTAGAGATAATGAAATAATCCAGGCATTAGACATATAATTCCTCATAAGTGTGTTTTTATTGAAGTAATGAATCAAAGTATCTGGTATCTAGTAAAGTATCTAGGCAATCGAATTACACGCGTGTTCCCAGAGATAACCGAATACGGTATTTGACAACTCCTGATTTTGCCATATCTTAATATTATTATGAAATTATAGATATACAGATAGTGTTTAGCGAAGAGAAAATTTAAATCGGTTGAAAATTGGATTTATAGTGATTTTTTTAAAAATCTATATACCGGTCTCTTTCTCAAACGCTTTTCTCTATGCAGCAAGTATGGCGGTACTGGCGTGTGACGTCACATGCCAGTATGTCTTTCTCTGTCTAATCTTGAATTTCAAACCTTTATAACTTTGTTATTTGTAAGGTAGCTTAAAAATTGTTTTTCTATTCGATAGCAGGCATTGTGTAGTTTTAATTTATAAAACATATACAAAATAGTCAAATACCGTATTGAATAGGTTGTTTGCGTCTGATAACTCTCACAATGGAAAATTACAACATAATCGCTAGAGCCGCTTCCGGCGGTCCTTAAATAAAATCCTTCAAGAAATTCTCTTAAATATGTGGGATAAATAGATAAATAAATTCTCTATTTGTACTTGATAGCCAAACTAATAAAGCAGATATAAATGAAAACGAATAATTAGCCTATTACTTATATGCGTAGGTTGTACCTAATAAATAAAATAACACTCAAGTTCAAATAGTACGGAACTACGGAATAATAAAAGTTATAAATCAAAATCCCGACTGTCTTAAAAACAACTTGCAATTGAAACTTAAGTAATAATTAAGATTGGAACTCTGTTTATGTAACTTGAACTTTAACAGTTGGGCCGGGGCCTACTACTGAAAATTTTTCAGCTGGTCACGATATTGAATGGGCCCCGACTGTTGTACTTTAATTTGCTTAATAGACTTTTAAACTACTACATTTCAGATACTAAATTGTAGTTTTTGATTTGTTAATTATTTATTAAACAGTTAGGTAATTAAGTCATCAGTCATCATTATCTAAGGTCATCATGAATTCGTAAATACAAAACTCCAGACCAAATTTTTCAACAATCACGCATGCTGTATTAGATTGTGAATGATTATGTAGGTCTTCTCATGCGCCTGCGCCATCCAAAGAGAGGATCGCACGGGCGGTTGGAATTTGATCATATTTTGGTGCAGGAGTTTTCTTTTTTTTACGTGTGGTGGTCTCCCCTTGTCTTTCACAGCTGCAGGGCTACTACGAAAGTCAAAAATCGAAGTTCGTATCGTACCATCCCTCTCACTCGTATTAAATAGTATAAGCCCAGGCGGGACGGTACGATACGAACTTCGATTTTTCGTAGTAGCCCTGCTGGAGTCCGGAACTCTTACTTTACAATAAAGAGCAGTGCTGCCTGCTCTCACATCAGTTCCTTAGTCGCCTTTTACGAGACTCTCGGTAAGGGATTGGTTAATCCTATTTTAAAACCGGGCACGGCAAAAAACGTAATAACATAATGAAATCCGCCTTCACCGGGTACATTTATGTTTGAACTACTCTACATATTGTGCTAATTTCGTTATTTTGGCCACGGTACCTTGAAAGTATATTTTGTTCTTTGATTGTTTCCATTACCGTTTCCCACAGGGACAGATAGAGATGGTAATACCGCACTCTACCAGAAAAAACCTGACCAAAGAATATGTGTCAGATTGACGCAGCTATTGTGCGTGTGAATGTAGGTGGGCTTGCGAGTAGTTGCCCGATTCATTGTAAGCTCCAACGTTAAAAGTCATGTTTATGTAGAGTAATTGAATGCGCTAAAGCTTACATAAAATTTCAACTCCGATTACCTATTGGAAGACGGAAAATGTTTTTCAATAAATTTATACCATAAGGTTTCTGTTACTAATGATTATAACTTCGAATTAGTCTAACTAATAACGTCCAGTAACCATAACTTCTTTTTTACCACTTTTTTATTCAAATATTAGTTTAGGTTAGAACTAACAAAAACGCATGGCCCAATTTATAAATGAAACTATTCCAAAGAGAACTTTTTATGAATTTCTTTATTAGTAGTCAAAAAATTGTTAAACAAAATAAAAATATAAAGGAGAGCGATGATTATGATCAGGTACAAATTTGTAGTAGAAAATATTCGTATAAGCAAATTTATGTGAGCTATAATGAACCCAAAGTAATTAAAGCCTGTAAACTTAAAAATACAAAGAGAACAAAAACCATAAAAAAGGAAAGACAGATTTTTGTGTGTTAAGCGGCCTGCTTAACTTCAATTTATTACTCAACGTACCGCCTTAATCTATTAACCTATTCTTAATTTATTAAAAATCCCGCGAACGGCGGGAACTTCCGGGAAAGCAACGTGTAATACAGTTTAGTAATTTACATGGACAAACACTTCGGACAGGCGGTAATAAGAGCAGCGTCAGGAAATAGCCACTGTGGCCGTATACGGCGGATATGCGGAATAGGAGATGACCTACCTGTAGGGCACGTCGGCAGCGAGGAAGATGTAGGTGGTGTGGAGCAGACCGACCTGCACGGCCGCCAGCGCCGCGCACAGCAGCACGCGCGCGCGGAACCAGCCGCCCAGCTGCGCCAGCACCAAGTCGCAGTCCAGCGCGCCCGCGCCCGCGCCCGCGCCCGCGCCGCCCCGCCCCCGGCCCTCGCTGGCGTCAGGCTTGCTCATGGCTACTCAACTCCTCAATAGATAACCACAAAACAGAATTTGGGAGCGGTTTTATAAGACGCGGCCGTCGCGACCGGTGGCGATCTCGCTCGCGCGAGCTTTTTCCTGTTGCGGGTTGAGTGAACCTAGATTTTCGCAATGGTCATTAGATTTGTGGTAACGAGCGGTCTGGTGGGTGCCCGGCGCGGCACTGCGGCCGGCGCGGGCGCCGCCGCCGCCGTCGGTCAGGGCCGCAAGCGCCGCTGCAGCGAGGGCCCATTGTGTAACGCGCTTGCCGCTTCAATTGACGGTCATGCTTGTGCTGTCATCTGTGTACGTGTTTTATTTTAAACAAGATTGATCTCTCGTCAATTATAATAATAAACTGCTGCTAAACTCTAAACGTCTCAGAAAACGTTCTAAACAGCCCTTTAGGTACGATTTCTTTCACGCACATGTTGCTTTTTGTGTACGTATCACGTATCGCGCTTTGTGGTAGATTAAGGCGTGGGCTTAACAGGATAAATGTTGGAGACAGTCGGCTCGTGCGCTCGCCTGACGGATCAGATTTTAAGTGAGATGGCCTGTTTAGCTTCAATTTATTGCTCGGCTAGCTTTTGCCCGCGACTTCGCTCGCGCAGAATTAGTATGTACTTTAAAACTTTATTAGTCCCACAGGAACAATACAATATTGCGGGATAAAAAGTAGCCTATATGTTAATCCAGGATATAATATTCATTCAATACCTCCAGCAGCCATTCAGTAGTTTTTGCGTGAAAGAGTAACGAACATGCAAACATCCAAACATACATCCACCCATACAAATATTACTATTTGGCTTTTATAATATTAGTAAGAAGTAGCATATTACTCGTAAAAATATATTATTTTCTAGTTCCAATCCAAATTAACGCATTCACTGCCACCTGACTTCCACGGTGCCACCGACGCACATGTGCGTTCAAGATGACTTTCAAACATTCCATTGGAACTAGCCGCTCACCCGGACAAGAGATGTCGCTATTAAGCAATCAAATTAAGATTGGTTTTTGGAGTATTTTATTTTTTATTTCAACTCCAAATTTTGTTACTTTTACGGTCATCCAGTCGTGTCTGTACTCCAGTCCAGTGGTAGTGTAGGGGTATGGCACGCAGCACGGAATGCTGAGGACCTGGGTTCGATTCCCAGCGCTGGTCTCTTTTTCTAGTTTTTCTGTGCATCTATGTTTCAGTTTGTATTTTCGATTTGGAATAACTCAGAGATGCGAGCCTGGACTTGAACCCACGAGCGTCTGCTTGAGAGGCAATAAGTAGGTCAAACCGCCACCACAAGCTTTTTCTCTAAATATCTATATCAGGGATTACTTTTAGGAAGAAAAGAAACTGGGATAAATAAAATATAGACGCAATTGTATGGGTGAGATGAGGTTTACTCGCATGTGACCCTCTTAAGATTACACTGGTATGTATGGTAAGATCGTGTCGTCACATTCACACAGAGACACACGCCTGAGGACATTATTTAAAGCAACGTCCAATAATTAACTTCGCATTCTAACAGTACAAAATAAATTTAAAAACTACAGTACACCTAGTGAGCATTTTATTTAGATCGATTCGATCTACCGTTCATCTCATTGTCATTAATCTCTCAATCACACACGCCAGAGAAAATATTTTTCTCACAAATAATAAAATTTATTATACATTAAAAAGCTTAAATTCATCAGACTTCGTCTAAATGATTGTACTTAGGGTTGCCATCTTGCCATACGTCAGGATGTGTCTGGCATGTTAGGATTTTTCGCCTTTTGCCAGGATTGCGGCCGGCGGCCGGGCTTTGGCAAGTGTCAGATTATTAGATACCATTTTTATAAAGGTTGCAGTTTTAATGATAAAATGATTAATGCAAGTAATAGCAAGTAATGAACAAAACGAATAGGTACTAATATTTCTTTCAAAACAATTTAAAATAGGATAAATTACAGCTAAATATATATCAATCAATTTACTTGTTTAAAACTAGTTACCTAAATCGCCAAAGCTCTGCCAAATCTCAGTTACAAGAAATGTCACGACTTTTAGGGTAATGTCAGGATTTTCATCAGGACATTAAATTTTTCTATATGGCAACCCTAATTATTATACTTAATGTAATGGTTTCACCATTTAACAAAATCAGTTCAACCGCGCTTACAATTTATAATGTGTTAAATTCAACCTCTAGAGTTTTACGAACTATTTAATACGGTACTTAATAATTAATCGTTCATCCGCCAGGGATAAGCGAGAGGAGCTCAAGGAAATTACTGTTGTACTATAAGCACTTAATTCTATTTAAAACAGCTAAGCGCCTGCGCGAGACTAGTTCTCAACTAATCTCAACGCAACATATTGCTATGCTACTTTTCGGAAGGCATTCCGACAGCTGCCGTGATCAGCCAAAGGCAACACTATACAAAAACACCAACTGCACCACATTCAAGGTATAAAGATTGAAGAAGTAGTAGTAGGTATAAATATGTAGAATATCTGCCATTGATGGCATCATACCTACTCGTTTTCGTTCTGGTGTGGTGTAAGACGTGACGCCTTTACTGGTCATATTATTTTTGTTGAACCAGTCTTGAGTTCAGGCTCCTTTAAGAGCAATTTACTGTAGAACAAGAAGCCCCATGCTGTAGTTGACATGGAAGAAGTCCTTCGGCTTGCTACGTGGATGCTTCTTATGTAAGGATGTTAGGTAGTATTGTGGTCAGACATCGGCGGCGTCGGGGCGCGCGGGCTCGAGATCGGAAAAGGAGTCGGGCAGCCGCGCGTGCAGCGTGTCGGGCACCAGCCGCGTCAGCGCCGCGCTCAGCAGCGGCAGCGTCCCGAACAGCACCGTCGGCAGCCACGGCTTGTACTCCGCCTGGCATAACAAACAAGAGCGTTATGACTGGAATATTGCCAGGTTTTAAGGCATAAGTAAAAGATGTTGATATTAGCATTGTACAGAAATTTCGCCTTATACTCAGTAACTGCGGAAATTCCGCAAGAAACTCTGCCACATCAACAGCTTGCGTTTAATTTTTGCGGAGTTGGAGCGAAGGTTTATATCCCAATGGGAGGCCCCAACGTTGCGTTGGGTTGAACGTTAGTTAGTTGGAATCACCGCTGATGGAAGATAATTCCATAATTACATTGGAGTGTATGGACATCCATTAAGGTGGTGGCGACAGATATTCGTGCGTGCAAAGTATCCAATTGGCACCAAGCCCACACATTCTGAATGGGGGAGACCTGTACCCTGTGGCGTGCAGTGAGGGAGCACACAGTGCTGCCTACCCTGTTTCTTGTGGTGGCGCGCAGCTGTCTACTCTAGACTTGACCCACTGCCCGTCAAGTCCGTACCCAGCAGTGCAGGGTATGTAGACTAGAGATTACCAGTAGGGGCGTGAGCGGCGCCAGCACGGCGCCCAGCCGGCCTAGCGTGGAGCAGGCGGCCAGCAGGCGGTGGCGCGCGCGCGTCGGGAACAGCTCGGCCGTGTACACGTACAGCGCGTTCAGCGCCGATGTCGCGCCCAGCTTGCCCATTAGGTACAGCGCCGTGTTCCAGCGCCCGCTGTTCTCTGCAAACAAGTATTGTTACGGGTATAAGATGGGAGCCGCACATATACTATTATGGTAAAAGATGTTCACAGTACCTGGTACCGAAATTATTTAATAAAATTAGCTTATTAACACAAAGTCCTAAACTAAGTAAATCTATGTTAAAGATCAGACTCAAAGAATATCTTCTAGACTTGCCTTGAATGTATACCTTCTATGTAAATGCCTGCCATTGCGAATCTGTTAAGTACCTACCTACCTAGTTTATATTATAGGATAAGTTTGATAGGATAGAAGTGCATGAAAACTGAGTTGGTTGGTTGGTTTGCGAGAACATATAATGTGTAGTACCTAAGTTGTAATTTGAATATATAAATAAATTAAAAAAAAAAAAAAAAAAAATGCCTGAAGTGCCGTGTGAGTGTGACGCATCACAACGTGACGTTTCCGGTAAGGAGAAGGATACGACACTATAGGAGGTTAGGGTCTTTGCAGAAGAAATAAAAGTTGTATTATCGTCTACTTTCTTTATTGTCTTTTTACTTTGTACTAGGAAGCAATTATACGACCGTTCCTCTCAAATCTCAAAAGGCAAGTAAGGTACCCTCATTATAGAAAACATAGATATGACAGCTGTACTCTGATTACCCGCAATATTTTAATAATTAATTTTTGCATCAAAGACAAATAGAATAAATCAACACGCCCCCTCAAAAATTAATTCATAATGCTTTCTATACATAATAGACATACCCATTTAAATTATTACATAATCTGTAATGGAACGTATATTACTTCCAAGAACATTCTGGGAAAAACGTAAATTATGGTCCAACATTTATTGCATGGATTAGGGAAAACCCAGAAAAACCTAATCAGACCATTATAACAAAAATAATCAAATTGCACTTTACAGTCACAGTTACATAATTGAATTTTATTCTAAGCCGATTTTTCTTCGCATTTCCTGATAACTGCCCGCAGGCAACGGCTTAGTCAAAACATCTGCCAGTTGTTGATTTGTTGGTATATAGTTTAATTTTACTATATTTTTCTCGATTTGTTCTCTGGAAAAATGATATTTTATGTCGATATGTTTTGACCTTTTATGATTGGTGGGATTATTTGCTATACTTATGCAACCGTTGTTATCTTCAAATATTACAATAGGCATATTTATTTTCAAATTAATACTTTCGGCTAGAGACTTAAGCCATAAAGCTTCTTTAACAGCTTCATACAATGCCATGTACTCAGCTTCAGTAGACGAAGCTGCTACTGACATCTGTCTCTTTGTGCACCAAGTAATTGTACTTTGATCAAAAAGTTTAAACATATAACCAGTAGTACTTTTCCTATCATTGTGATCATGACCGCCCCAATCTGAATCCACATACCCACATAATATGTCACTGTAATGGTCGCTTCTTTTATAAGTCAATTTCAAATCCATTGTACCCTTAAGATACCTTAACACCCTTTTTAAACATTGCCACAATTCTTTGTTGTTATTGTTTGTATAGCGACTTAATATATTTATTGAGGTACTCAAATCAGGGCGTGTACATATCATTAAGTACATCAAAGATCCTATGAGATTACGGCATGGGGCGTCATAATGATCCTTAGAATTTAATGCCTCATAGTTTAACTTGGTCTCAGTGGGGGTACTTACAGATTTACAATCACTCATATTATATTTATCTAAAATTGATTGAATGTACGCAGTTTGGTCTAATTTTATTGTATCAATGTTTCTTGTTACTCTTATACCAAGAAACAACTTTATGTCATTAAGATCTGTCATTTCAAATTTACTCATAAGATATCTTTTAAACAAAGTCAAAGATTCTTCATCGGCACATACCAAAACTAGGTCATCAACATAGAGTACAACGTATATGTTTTTATTAATATCACCTTTATCTAATATATATATACATCTATCAACTGATGAGTTTTGAAAACCTTTTTCTTTAAGAGACTTTTCAAACATCTCGAACCAACATCTAGCAGCCTGTTTAAGCCCGTATAAAGCTTTATTAAGTTTACACACAGCATTATTTTTATTTACAACACCTTCCGGAACTTTCATGTATATTTCTTCTTTAAGAGTACCATTTAAAAATGCTGTTTTTACGTCCATATGATGAACCAATAAATTGTGTTGATTAGCAAAACTGATTATGAATCTAAAACTTGAAATCCTTGCGACAGGTGCAAAGGTTTCATTATAATCTGTGAGGTACTCTTGGCTAAAACCCCTAGCGACGAGGCGTGCCTTATATTTTATTGGTTTTCCAAACCCATCAGTTTTTATGGTAAAAATCCATTTACAATCAATTATATTTTTATGATCTGGTTTTGGCACCAAAGTCCACGTATTATTTGCTTTAAGAGCATTTAATTCATCTTGAACTGCTTTCTCCCACTGAGGCCTATCATTAAGTGTTTTAATTTCATCAAATGATTTAGGTACTTTGCTTGTAACAGAGAGGGCACTATACAAGTAATCATCATCATACATTTCTTTATAAGATACACTAGGACGACCTTTAAGCCTTTCACTCCTCCTGCACAATGAGGGTTGATTAGATGTGTTGTCTTTATGTACAAATGAACTATCAGATTTTATCTCAGATTCAGGTACTTCATCTATTCTGCGAATTTTACACGGACTGCCTTCATTAGATTTTGTATTATCTAATTTAGGGATGTTTGCATCAGGAGACTTTAAGCACACTGGTTTGGACACCAAGTCACTACCAGTTTCATTATGGGAATATTTATGACTACTCCCTTCAGACTCTACAATAGGCCTGGACTGCAGAAAATTCGTCTCATCACAAACTACATCCCTGACAGTTTCATATTTTTCGCATTCTGTGTTCCATACTCTATAACCATTTGGCGCATAGCCTACCAGTATTCCTTTCCACGACTTGTCATCAAATTTATTTTTACTGGTTTTGTTATGTACATACACAGTTGATCCAAAAACTTTAAGAGTTTTTATGCTAGGTTTCCTATCATGCCACATTTCATATGGTGTTTTGCTCTGCTGTAAAGCCCTGGTTGGTGTAATATTTATTAAATGAACAGCAGTTAAAACTGCATCACCCCAAAAGCGTTTATCTAACTTTGCACCACTAAGCAGAGCTCGAGCTTTTTCAGTAATTGTTCTTACCATGCGTTCTGAGGAACCATTCAGCTGTGGGGTCCTAGGGACCGTTAAGTGATAAGTAATTCCCTTTTCTGTACAATAATTTTTCATGTCGGTAGATAAATATTCTCCACCATTGTCACAGTATAAATTTACTAATTTACAGTTAAATTTCGATTCACTTTTTGCTACAAAGTCCTTGAATGCTGAGAATACATCTGATTTATAAACCAATGGATACACTACGCAATAATGCGTATATTGATCAACAAACAGAACAAAATAATTCTTGTTTTCAATTGATGGAGGAGTGATCGGGCCACATACATCTGAATGTACAATGAATAACGGTCGTTTAACGTAGCTTTTATCTTTACTTTTATTAAAAGGTAGTCTTGTATGTTTCCCATTTATGCAAGCTTCACATAAATTGTCGTTAGGACAAACAGTTTCTATTTGTAGCACATCTTCAATCATGCCTTTTGTTTTTAATTCTAGAAATTTATTTTTACTCATATGTCCTAACCGAGCATGCCATAATTCATAATTATTTTTATTGCTTTGACATATCTGGGTAACAGACTGATTTACCTTTGCGGGTAGGTTAAAATCTAATGTGATTAAATTATGTGTACATTTACCTTTCATAATTGTTTTACCTTCTTTTATAATGTGGGCTCCTTGTTTATCAAATATTACCGTCAAACCAGCCTGCTGCATCCTTGAGACAGATAGTAGATTGTACGGCACCTCGCGGCAGAATAGTACATTCTCTAAAACTCCTGGGATGCCTGTGTTGCTAACGACATTGATGTTGCCTCGTTTTGTTGCTGAAATAAATGCACCATTTTTAGCAATAGATATTTTGACAGGTGTATTTAAATTTTCATAGGATATAAAAAAATCGTCCCTGTTAACGATGTGGTCGGATGCTCCAGAGTCCAACAGAAAAGACACTTTATTGACATTTTCCTCTTGTTCGTACTCTCCTGTCATAAAAGCGTAACCTGAAAAATCATTTGATGTCGAAGGTTCTTTTATTTCAATAGCTTGAACTGTTCGCGTTCTGTCCGTGGTATTCTTCTGTGTAAACATCTTTTTGAAATAAAAGCAGTCTTTCTTCACGTGTCCTTTACGCCCACAGTGAAAACATTTCATCGAATTCAACTTGTTATTTCCTTTAAATTTTTTATTAGATTGTTGCGGGTAGTTTTCAGCCGACTTATTATGATGAAATTTTCTCTTGTTGTTGTTAAATTCCGTTCGGTGTTCAACATGTAACACTTTAACACTCGTGTCGCAGCCTTCATTTTTTAATTTTACCTCATGGTAATTATCTTCGGATAAAGTTTCTATCGCTGTGGTGACACCTTCATACGTCTTTGGCAGTGTTAATAATAAGTGTGCCACTTTGTCTGTTTCATCCAACTTTGCACCAGCCGCCGCTAGTGCTGTTATGATTTCGTCAAATATGGTAAAATGCTTTATCAACGGCATGTCACCTTGTAGTTTTAATCCTAACAACTTTTTTCTGAGTGACAATTGTGTTGCAATACTTTTACGTTCGTACAGCGAATCCAAATTAATAAATATTTCTTTAGCTGTGATTGTATCATTTACGAAACCAATATATGAATCTGATAAATACTCCACAAGGGTATTTTTCGCAATGCGATTGTTTTTCTCCCAAAGGACAGTTCGTTCATTTGGAATTTCATCATCAATTACCTGAATCACATCCATCTCACTTAATAATGATCGTATGCGAAACTTCCAGATGCTGTACTTATCACCATCAAACGGTTTTATATTACGTTTTTGCTTAACGTTCTCCATTATGGAAAAATTTAAAATCTTGTAACGGCACTTTTCACAGTATGATGAAATATTTATATTTATACTTATTTATTGTAATTAAATCACTGGGCCCATAACCTATAGGAGGTTAGGGTCTTTGCAGAAGAAATAAAAGTTGTATTATCGTCTACTTTCTTTATTGTCTTTTTACTTTGTACTAGGAAGCAATTATACGACCGTTCCTCTCAAATCTCAAAAGGCAAGTAAGGTACCCTCATTATAGAAAACATAGATATGACAGCTGTACTCTGATTACCCGCAATATTTTAATAATTAATTTTTGCATCAAAGACAAATAGAATAAATCAACAGACACGGGTCATGACAACTGGTCACGTCAGTCGGTCTCAAATATAATTTCGCATTTAAGTTCCGAAAAACCAGGAGGTGCGAGCCTGGGCTTCAAACTCACGATCCTCCGTTCGAGGCGCTGCCTAATACACGTATCAAGCCGAAGGAGTTCTTCCATATCAAGTAAAGTATGGTCTGAGCTCGGGGCTCCTCACCGAAAATTGTCTATAAAGGAACATGAGGTCAAGGCCCGTTCAACCAAAATTTTAAATAACCGTAGATCGCGTTTTACATCACACAAGAACGAGTATGATGCATTGCGACATAATGTGAAGGGCTTTCACTGATGGAGCGGGCAAAGGCGACGAGCGAGACAGCGTTTAGAAGGAGGGCGGCGGTGAGCAGCGTATATTAACAAAGGGACAGATGTGACAGGTGTGTATGCTGGGATGTCTGCCTCAGGACCGGTGAACGGTGGAGCAGACGAGTCCTCGAATGGAGACCACGGAAGGGGGTCGCTGGCGGTGGATGGATGCTCCGAGGGGCTGAAGACGACTGTTGTGCCGCGCCATGGCCTATGTCCAGCAGTGGACTGCTGTAGACTGATGATGATGATGATGATGAGACTAGAGGCTTTATACTGACCGGGCAGGCAGGGGATGGCGACGAGCGAGACGGCGGTGAGCAGGAAGGCGGCGGTGAGCAGCGGGCGGCGGCCGGCGCGGTCCAGCAGCAGCGTGTTGGCGAGCAGCGCCGGCAGCTCGGCCGCCGCCAGCAGCGCGTACGTGGCGTGCGCCGAGCCGCCCAGCGCGTGCGCCCGCACCGCCAGCCCGTAGAACACGAACACCGCCGACACCCACCACACGAAGCACACCACCAGCCGCCGCCGCAGCGCGCCGTACCTGACACACCACACACCACACCATGTCAACACGCCAGCCAGCGGTACACGCACGTGCCTCACAACGTTAAGGCTGTGGCTAGGCCAACAATACACGCGTTTCAAATATGGTATTCGTAGCTAGACAACTCTTTGCACTGAGAGATCAAAATCGTAAATAGATAAGTAAGTACCTAAACGTCCTAAACAGGTCACAGAGGGCTTATTGACATATCTCTTTTCAGTCTATCGAGGTGAACATTATCGTCTCACAATAATTATTTATTACCACAATGAAAGAACAAGTTACAACAGCATGGACCAAACTAGATTCTCATAAAAATTCACTCTGAACATCATCTTTTAATAGCAATATTTTCTGAGCTGATAGTAATTAATTTTTAATATAATTTAAATTTAAATGCCAAAGTATTTATTTATTAATTAATCTACTTACAGTCGAAGAAACTTATCGTATACCAAAGTGAAACCTTTTCGCTGCAAATTATTTTAACATTTCGTATATTTGGCGAAGCAACCATTTCGATATTGATTACGAAAAGGTTTCACTCTAATAAGCGATTCCATTTCCTCGACTGTACAGTCAGCGACAGAAGTAAATAGAACGCAAATGGCCATTTATATCTCTTTTTTGAAGTCTACCAGGACGTTCGGAAAGATGTCATTGCCACGTTATCGGTACCCAACCCTCTCTGAAACTAATGTCCATCGGTTTCAGATTGTGATGAACTTATGAACGGCTCTGTATTTATTTACTTGATAAAAGCAGCGAAGAGACTCTCATCCTGCACGCGTACAGCAGCCCCCTTCTCGTCCTGGTTGCTCAGCATCTTCTCGAAGGCCTCATCGGAGGCGTCGACGCGGTTCCAGCGCGCGGCCTGCTTGAGGAGGCGCAGCGCGTCGGCGCCACGGCCGCGGATGGCCAGCCAGCGGACACTCTCCGGCAGCAGCCACGGGTACAGCAGCAGCAGCAGCGACGGCGGGTACGCCACGCGGCACCAGCTGCGCCAGGAGCCCAGCAGGTAGTCCAGCAGCGACAGAGTGGCCGCGCCCGCCGCCAGCGGGATGCCCAGCACCAAGCTTGTCAGGATGCGGTGCTCCACGCCCAGCCACTCGATCACTGGAATAACCATTAAACCATAGATTACTCTCATGCAGCGTTTCACGTAAGTACCGGAACCATAAACTGTCAGCTGTCTGACTGTATTTTTACAAGCTTTCACTTGAAATTTGGCATACTTATGTAAATCTGGGAGTGACATCCTGGTGGTTCAGCCTGGATGTCTCTGTAGGACGAAACTCTTCAACGGTCAATGATATTGACTTGAAATTTGTTACGGAAATGTAGTTTGGATGGCAATGCAAGTATAGACAACAAGAACAATAGTCAGCAAAAAAGCTTGTATTAAAAATGAAATGAAGCCTTTTAATAATTTACTAACTTCTACGCTAGCTTAAGGGGCTGTTTCGCCATCCGTTGACTAGCGTTAACCGACGGTTAAATGTGATGCCGTCTCCGTCTATTCGAACAAAACAAATAAAGACGGCATCACACCTAACCGCCAGTTAACACTAATCAATGGATGGTGAAACAGCCCCTATGAAACAGATTATTTTGATTACTAACTGAGTACGAAAGCGGCGGGATAGACACTCGCGCCGAGCACGGTCTCCAGCATCTCGGCCAGCAGGTACGCGTGGTAGGAGCCGGCGAAGGACTTGGCGAGCCCCAGCAGGCCGGCGCCCACGCCGCTCAGCAGCAGCGCCGCGCGCCGCCCGTAGCGGTCCGACACGTGCCCCATGATGGGCAGCGAGACCAGCATGCCCACATTGTGGGCCGTGCCCACCAGCGAGCGCCGCATCTCCTGGCACCCCAGGTCGAACTGCAACGCACAGACAACACATCACTATCCATAGTGAACTAACGAATGGTCCATTTCTCACGTTCGTAAATATCCAACTACAAGATTCGTGAATGGGGATTTGAATGTTGGTTTCTTCGTTTAAGGCTAAAAGTTTGCATTTAATATTACCTACATTATGATCGGTTATTTCTTATGATTACATTAGTGTTTTCATCATAATTATCTGCAGAATACTGATGCTTTCATAAACAAATCCAGGTTGGTGAAAATCAAATGCATAGTGTTATAAACATGATATGATTATGTCTTCACTTTACCGAAATCATCCTCAAACATAATGTTTTAAAAATTTCTGAGATTTTTCCGTCAACTTGAGTTTAAAGCAGCTACGACTACTACGACTGAAAGCTGCCATCAATTTTGCCTTAGCCCTGGAAATTCCCGTTTAGTTCTTAACTGTAAGTCCTCCATCGATCTCACCTCAGCAACAATGCTGCTCCTCGATTCGTAGACGAACCGGTCGCAGGGCTGGCGCGTGGCGTTGTCGAAGGAGCCGGCGGCGCAGGCGGCGTCCCTTGGCACCCACCGTGCGCACGGCGTCGCCGCCGGCAGCGCGCGCGCACCCCAGCCCTCTGAGCGCGCCGCCGAGTACGTCGTGTCGTTGCCTTCGCACTCCGGGACCTCGCATCTGGTGACAATAACACGTCGCGTGACCACTTTTCCTTTTCATGTACTTTCAGCGGATTATAATTTCTCCTACAAAAGCACAAAGGTGCTTTTCTAGTCTAGGCATAGCCAATAGAGTTTAAAGTCTACATAATTCTTGTACATTACAAATTGAAAATCACCAGGAGATCAAAATATATTTTTCACTTCTCATGCTCGTAAAGTTCGTGTTTATGCTGTATCTCTAGTGCATAAAATAAAATCTTCGTCTAAGACCAACTTAAGACCAAGGTAATCAGGTGTCAACAGCTATAAACAAAAAAGTTTCTGCATATTTTTGAAATAATTTTTAATTTATATAAAACTAAAATCAATTAAATTAATTATAATAAATCAGTAAAATTAAA